>NC_092141.1:49750135-49867990 GCF_043159975.1 Macaca nemestrina
CATAGCAAAAACCTGTGTCTACTAAAAATACAAAAAATTGGCCGGGCGCGGTGGCTCAAGCCTGTAATCCAAGCACTTTGGGAGGCCGAGACGGGCGGATCACGAGGTCAGGAGATCAAGACCATCCTGGCTAACACAGTGAAACCCTGTCTCTACTAAAAAATACAAAAAACTAGCCGGGCGAGGTGGCAGGCGCCTGTAGTCCCAGCTACTGGGGAGGCTGAGGCAGGAGAATGGCATAAACCCGGGAGGCAGAGCTTACAGTGAGCCGAGATCTAGCCCCTGCACTCCAGCCTGGGCGACAGAGCGAGACTCCGTCTCAAAAAAAAAAAAAATACAAAAAAAAATACAAAAAATTATCTGGGCATGGTGGCATGTGCCTCTAGTCCCAGCTACTCGGGAGGCTAAGGCATGAGAATTGCTTGAACCTGGGAGGCAGAGGTTGCAGTGAGCCACAGGCACTGCACTCCAGCCTGGGCAACAGAATGAGGAATAAGAAAGAGGAGGAGGAGGAGGAGGAGGAGGAAGAAGAAGGAAGAGGAGGAGGAGGAAAGGGGGAAGGAGGAGGGGAAGGGGGAGGGGGAGGAAGAGGAGGAAGAAATTGCTTAGTTCCTAAAATACCATGATGTTGCCCTCAGAAAGACTTTCGTAAAGGCCAAACACATTGACACCAATTTCTGTGTTCCAGCAACTGCAACTGAACTCCTCTGTTCTGATAAATTATATTACCCCAGCTTCCTCATTTTATATTGCTGACCATGTATCTTCTCCTGAAGATCAAATATAAAGAAATACACAAGGCGGTAGTAGTTATTTTTAATGGAATTTGAGGAAAGGTAGAATCTCTTTTAATATTGTACGGTTTTTATTGCTAATTTGACCCTAAAATAACACTTTAAAATTGCGATGTTTCCAGATTTGAGGTCTCTGGGCATCTAGCAGTTACTAGCAGTCTCCAAATTGGTACATCTATATGTCTATCTATAGATCATGGCACAGATACTGCCTGCTTTATACAAAGTACTGTGCCAGGAGTTCCTACTGTCACAGGCTTTGCTCTTTAATGGGGAAATGTCACAAATGCTACACTAGAATTCTCAGCAGCTCTGACCTACTTGACTGCCTCCTCCTTCTCTTGTCTCCTGTGCCTTCTAAGATGTTGGTCTCTGCCAGTTCTCCTGGCTGTTCTGGACACCTCTTTTTACTTTCCTTTTCTGGCTCCCCTTTGATCAATCCATTTATATTAGTGCTCTGTAGGGTCTGTGCTGGTGTCTCTTATCTTCTCACTTTCCAGCTGTACTTGGTGGGTATATGCCCTTTATGTCCGTAGCCTTGGCACCTATTTATTCCCAGCTCAGTGTCTAGCCTCCAGCTCTCTCATTAACTCTAGACAGAGATTTCCAACTGCCAGTGGGGCTTGTCCACTTGAATGTTGTGTGGGTATCTTAAACACAGCATGTCGTTATCCTGTCTTTATCTTTCCTCCTGTTCTTCTATACCCTACTGTGGTTAATGACACCTTTGTTTCCTCAGCTGCATGGGCTACTGGCTTCTAAGTCATTCTTTTATTTATTTATTTGAGACAGGGTCTCACTCTGCCACCCAGGCTGGAGTGCAGTGGCTCAATCATTGTGCACCACAGCATCAACCTCCTGGGCTCAGGTGATCCTCCCACCTCAGCCTCCTGTGTATCTGGGACTCCAGGCATGTGCCACCAAGCCTGGCTAATTTTTTGCTTTTTTTTTTTTTTTTTTTTGTAGAAATGAGGTTTCAGCCATGTTTCCCAGGTTGGCCTTGATTCCTGGGATCAAAGGACCCGCCCACCTCAGCCTCCGAAAGTGTTGGGATTACAGGCGTGAGCTGCCACACCCAGCCCCAAGTCATTCTTAATGCCTTCTTTCCCTACATCATCTTCCTTCCAACCAATAACCAAGCCTTGTTGATTTAATCTCTTAGTTCTTCCTTGAACCCATTCTGTTCCCTCTTTTTCTTTTTCTTTTTTTTTTTTTTTGAGACGGAGTCTTACTCTGTCGCCCAGGCTGGAGTGCAGTGGCCGGATCTCAGCTCACTGCAAGCTCCGCCTCCCGGGTTTGCGCCATTCTCCTGCCTCAGCCTCCCGAGTAGCTGGGACTACAGGCGCCCACCACCTCGCCTGGCTAGTTTTTTGTATTTTTTAGTAGAGACAGGGTTTCACTGTGTTAGCCAGGATGGTCTCGATCTCCTGACCTTGTGATCCGCCCGTCTTGGCCTCCCAAAGTGCTGGGATTACAGGCTTGAGCCACCGCGCCCGGCCTGTTCCCTCTTTTTCAATCATCAAGATGTTACCACTTTTCACCTAGATTAGTGAAATAGCCTCCCTGTTGATTTCTTGGCCTCCAGTCCTTCCCCACTACTACTCTTCCTTCAGACTGCTGCCAGAACATCTTTCAAAGCCCAGATTTGATCTTGCCAATCATTTACCTAAAATTCTTCAACAAATCCTTTTGTCTACACAGTTCAAAGCCCATAGCAAGATCTGTGAAGCTCTATGTGACTTACCTTTTAGCCCACTTACGTTTTCAGCCTCCTCTGCTGACACTCTCCCTACATACCCAAAGATCCCCATATACCAAACCACTCAGCATTTCCTCACACACCATTCTGGCTCCTCTTTCAGGGGCTTTCCAGCTACTTTGGAAATTCAGCCTAGGAAACTCCTGTTATTGTCAAGATCCACTCAAATATCACTTCCTTTGGGAAGACTTCACCTCCAAGCACTCAGGGCGTATTTCTATTATAGCACCTCTCATGTTAGATTATATATATTTTTTCTTTTAGAGACAAGGTCTTATTGTGTCACTCAGGCTAGAATGCAATGGCACAATCATAGAGTACCACAATTTCCAACTCCTGTCCTCAAGTAATCCTCCTACCTCGACCTCCCAAAGTGTAGAAGCCACTGTGCTCAGGCTATAATTATGTTTTATATGCCTCCTACCCTCCTAGACTGAGCTACAGAAACCATGTCTCACTCTATTTTGTATACTGGCCCTTGGCACAATACTTAGCACATATCAAGCCTTGCATCAATGTTCAATGAGTAACCAAATAATTGAATGAATAAATAACCCACTGTGATACAAGTTAGAATAAGAGCAGTAGGCAAGTTGCACATAAACTGCTGCTGTAGGGCATTCAGAGGACTGGGTCACATTTCTTTCAGCAACCAAACAAGACTTCATATAATTGATTGCCATCTCTCCATTTACCCCTATATCTTTGTTTATGACTTAACACAAAGTCGGTTCATTCCATCCCAGGTATAGCCCACTTCTTCTCCAGCCTCCACCCAAATACTGAAACTAGTTTTCTCTTTTCTGTCTCTTGTATAATAGATCTTTAGTTCATTTTAGCTTTGCATATAACTTTTATAATAATTTACCTATTTATAAAGGGAGGTCCCTTCTTTATTCTAAGAAGGATTTTTTTTTTTTTTTTTTTTTTGAGACGGAGTCTTGCTCTGTCACCCAGGCTGGAGTGCAGTGGCCGGATCTCAGCTCACTGCAAGCTCCGCCTCCCGGGTTTACGCCATTCTCCTGCCTCAGCCTCCCGAGTAGCTGGGACTACAGGCGCCCGCCACCTCGCCCGGCTAGTTTTTTTGTATTTTTTAGTAGAGACGGGGTTTCACCGTGTTAGCCGGGATCGTCTCTCGATCTCCTGGCCTCGTGATCCGCCCGTCTCTGCCTCCCAAAGTGCTGGGATTACAGGCTTGAGCCACCGCGCCCGGCCGATTTTTTTTTTTTTTTTTTTGAGATGGAGTCTCACTCAGTCGCCCAGGCTGGAGTGCAGTGGCGTGATCTCGGCTCACTGCAAGCTCCACCTCCCAGGTTCATGCTATTCTCCTGCTTCAGCCTCCCAAGTAGCTGGGACTATAGGCGCACGCCACCACGCCCGGCTAATTTTTTGCATTTTTAGTAGAGACAGGGTTTCACCCTGTTAGCCAGGATGGTCTCGATCTCCTGACCTCGTGATCCGACTGCCTCGGCCTCCCAAAGTGCTGGGATTACAGGCTTGAGCCACCGCGCCCGGCCTCTAAGAAGGATTTAAGTGCCTGCCTCATAACTGATTGTCTGTTTTTATTATAGCTTCTTGTATAGAAGATACCCCAAAAAATGTTTGCTGAATGAAGAAATAAAGGATTGCTCAGGCACCACTGGCACTTCAACTTGCTTAGCAAGTACTCATGCCTCTTAAGAACTGGCCAAGGGCCGGGTGTGGTGGCTCACGCCTGTAATTCCAGCATTTTGGGATGCCAAGGTGGGCAGATCACAAGGTCAGGAGTTCAAGACCAGCATGGCCAACATGGTGAAACTCCATCTCTACTAAAAATACAAAAACTTAGCCAGGCGTGGTGGCGTGTGTCTGTAATCCCAGCTACTCAGGAGGCTGAGGCACAAGAATCGCTTGAACCCAGGAGGAGGAGGTTGCAGTGAGCCGAGATCATGCCATTGGACTCCAGCCTGGGCAGCAGGGCAAGACTCTGTCTCGAAAAAAAAAAAAAAAAAAGAACTGGCCGAGGTCTTAACTGGAGCACTCTCTCTACCCTGCATGTTTGATGGCATTTCTGTCCATTTTCAATCTATTTTGGTTATATGTTTTTCACACAGGTCTGTGGAACTTAGAACACCAAAGGCCTGTGCATCTTCATGGCTCACAGCTCATGCTGTGTTGACTTGTCCCGCTGTGGTTAATGTTTAGTCCCTAAACCATCAGCTGAATGTCCTTAAATCTGAAAGAATAATGAACACACGCCAACAGACAGCTTAGGTTTATTTGGTGACTTGCACCACGTACTTTGTGAATATCATCTCAGTCATCCTTTTTTTTTTTTTTTTTTTTTTTGAGGCGGAGTCTTCACTCTGTCGCCCAGGCTGGAGTGCAGTGGCACCATCTCGGCTCACTGCAAGCTCCGCCTCCCGGGTTCGCGCCATTCTCCTGCCTCAGCCACCGGAGTAGCTGGGACTACAGGCGCCCGCCACCGCGCCCGGCTAATTTTTTGTATTTTAGTAGAGACGGGGTTTCACCGTGTTAGCCAGGATGGTCTCGATCTACTGACCTCGTGATCCGCCCGCCTCGGCCTCCCAAAGTGCAGGGATTACAGGCGTGAGACACCACGCCCGGCCTCAGTCATCCTTTTAGCATCTCTCTCAGGCACATACTATCCTCTGTGGTGGCTCATGCCTGTAATCCCAGCCCTTTGGGAGGCCGAGGCGGGCAGATCACTTGAGGCCAGGAGTTCGAGACCAGCCTGGCCAACATGGTGAAACCCCATCTCTACCAAAAATACAAAAATTAGCCAGGTATGGTGGCATGCACCTGTAATCCCAGCTACTCGGGAGGCTGAGGCAGGAGAATCATTTGAACCCAGGAGGCAGAGGTGGCAGTGAGCCGAGATTGCACTATTGCCCTTTAGCCTGGGTGACAGAGTGAGACTCCATCTCAAACGAATAAATATGTAAGTAAGGGAAAAGCGATCACACAGCAGAATACAACCTAAGGGTAACTACTGAAGGGACAGATCAAGGAGCAAAGTCTACCATGTATCAACCTCTACAATGTCCCCAAGGGTCAGCTGTGTATAGGGACCCACACAGAATTTGGAATCCAAATACATCTCTGGATCCCCAGGCCTGTGTTTCACTCTCCAGGTAGTAATGAGATGTCTCCATTTTCTGCAGGCTGAATGATTCCCTCAGAGCAGAAGTATAAGTTTATTTATTGTTTTTCCTTCTATCATAAACAGTTATCGGTTGTGGCCCTTTCTCCCTTCCAAATAGATGCCCAAATTTTTGGAATTGGAAAGAGCCCAAGTCTTCCATATCAGGGGGTGGGCCCCACTGGGTGTGAGCCAATCAGCGTCTTCTGTCCTGTGAGCTCCTGATTTACGCTGGTCTATAACCTGAGATGGCCTTCTCAGGATGGACCCCCAGGGATTGCTGGAACTTGGACTCTTGTCAGCCTGGTAAATGGTATGTCTTAGATCTGCTGCAGCCGTCGTGGAAAGCTTGAAGCTGCCAGGAGAGAGGGGTTCCAACATGTGGTGGCTAAAGAATGAATCCAACTCAGAGGAAGCAGAGCCAAGAAATGGATCCATGCCGTTTGAATCTTGGATCAAATTGTGCCTGGATCTCCAGTGAGACAATAAATTCCTGTATTACTCAAGCCTATTTGAGGTTGTTTTCTTTCACTTGAAACATTAAACTTTTAAATTGATACACCCTAGTTAAATTATAAACTGTGTGACAGTAGAGAGTGTGTCTCCCTCTCTTTTTTCTTTCTTTCTTTTTTTTTTTTTTTTTGTTGCTTTGAAACAGAGTTTCACTACTGTCGCCCAGGCTGGAGTGCAGTGGTGTGATCTTGGCTCACTGCAACCTCCACCTCCTGGGTTCAAGTGATTCTTGTTCCTCCGCTTCCCGAGTAGTTGGGACCACAGGTATCTGCCACCCCGCCCAGCTGATATTTTGTATTTTTGGTAGAAATGGGGTTTCACTATGTTGGCCAGGCTGGTCTCAAACTCCTGACCTCAAGTGACCAACCAGCTCGGCCTCCCAAAGTGCTGGGATTACAGGCGTGAGCCACCGCGCCCGGCCCAAGACTGTGTTTCTCTTGATCACCTATGTGTTCCCTGGCACATAGTAAGGATTCAATAAATAACTTTTGAATGGATGCATTTTAGCTGCAAGGAACACCCATGAACTCTCTTTACTCAGCCGACAGCTAAGGAATCTGGTGTTCTGTAAGAAAGTGACGATGTGGATCTAGAAGTCGGACCTTACCCCAACACTGGCATTTTCCTAATCACAGGAAATCTTCCAGTAAATACGTTGGGGTCTTTGAGGAGGCCCCAAAATAGCAGTCTGCTCCCTTCTCTGTGAATTTTTAATTGAATCAGAAGATAGCAGCAAGCTAGACAAGGACCAAAAATAACCTTTTCTACTGATAAAGCTGATATTAGAGAACGTGGCTTATATCATCAGACAAACAAGCTTCCCGATACTCAACTTCAGAATTAGGCAGACTTGGCGGCTTGGTGACAGGCAGCTGAGCTGGAACGGGCCTCCTCTTCCCACCCCGTGGGAGCGAAGCTTGCTCCCAAGAAGAAAAGAAGAGAGGATGATATAAGGCACAGTTCCTCCTTCCAAACTCACCAGTCATATTAAACCACTCCTCCTTCTCAGGGAAGAGGGGGCAGGCGGAGAGAAGCCAGGAGTGTTTGGACTCCTTTCAGAAGAAAGAAAACATCAGGAGTGGGAAGACCCAGTCTCCCTCCCTCACACACACCACGTGTGATTTGGTCAGGTCAATTGATTCTACTTTGTTTTCAATCAAAATGGGCGATATTTCCAAGTGGTGGGATATGTTTGCTGTCTAAAATATAGAATAGCTCCATAGAATAACTCACACATCACAGAATCAAGCTCCCCAAGGAGTTGGAGATCTTCATTTGAAATTATGCAAAATTCAAAAGAAGAAACAAGAGCTCACGACGAAATTACACAATCAGGGGCACTAGGTGGCAATAAGCCTTTTGCTCTCTCACCATGCCCATCAAAGGCATTTCAAGAGCACTGAAAGCTCACACACTTCCCACGCCGGCTGTCAGTTTCTTTCTGGATGATCTCAGAGCCACACAGAGCATTCTTAGTCACTGGGAGAACAGAACCAAAGCTTAACTCCTTGGTGGCACCAGGGGAAGTGGCACTTCGAGTTGGATTCCAGGAAATCCAGGGAAACACTTGACATAGGAAGTCTGTGACCACGTTCCCAGTTTCTCCAGTGTCAAGGCTGGGGCCATGAGCATTGTTCAAAACACTCAGGCCTGCATTGTGTCTGTCTACCACATGCTTTTGGTTTTACTCACCAGGGCACTTTTTCCTGTTTCTGTTTTTTGGTTTTGCTTTTTAAGGTAAACATGTACCATCTAGGCTTCAAGAAACGTCCTTGAATAACCATCGTTTGTCGATTTGAAGGTTGGTACACAAACTACCAGCTGAATTGGACAATCATAACCCCCCAAATGAGGCAAAAGTACATTTAACATTCAACACGGGTTTTCCTAAAAGTGGTATTGGCTGTTTAATGTGACTGAGCCTGGTGAGAACCAGGATGCCCTGAACTCAGCAGGATCCCCTCAACTCAGCAGGATCCCCTCTGTTCTTGCTGCCAAGACAAAGTTTTGCTCTAATCTTAAGTAGCTTGCTGGTGGGCTATTTGCTGGAGGTCACTAAGTAGACTTTGCTGGCCAGCCCTGGGAGAGAACCCAGGCTGACAAAGGAAACCTCGAACACAGCAAGATTGAGACAATATGTTCCCATCCTCTCTTCTCAAATGTAAAGCTATTTTCTCATCTATTACCTGCCCCTATTTTTACCATGAGAAGCTCTCCAATGCCACTTTAGCTATCGATAATTGGCAGTGAGTTTTGCAATTAACAGCTGCCCAGAATCAATTCCAAGGATGCGCAACTGAAACCGCTTTTAAAAAGGCAGAGTTGGGGATTGCTCCGCTGCCTACCTGACCTCCAATCCTTTTTCTTACCCATACAAACCATCTGCTGGAAGAATCTGAAACTTGAACCACGTACCTAAATGCCCAGTTCTGGGTATGGGGTAGATATTTGAAAAATATTTCGATTGATTGATGTGTACCCGGGGGAAGGGTACGGGCAGCTCCACAAGGAGTTGCTGTGTAATTCACAGTGAAGAGTGGCTCTCCTGCTGACTCAAAACTCCTTTCTTATTTCAGACCAAAGACTCCAGGGACAGGTTTGGGTAAGAAACCTGGCCTCAGGGAAAAGCATATGAAGCCTGTTCATTCCCCAGAAGAGAAGCAATAGAGAGAATTGCTCACCGTGATGGGCGCATCTCAGCTTTGCAAGTTTATCGTCCTCATGATAAACTTGAGGGGCACCAGCAAGGGGCCTTCTATGAGGCTGAACTTCCCACTCACCCGTGCCTGTTAGAGACATGACCCAAGGCTTTGGGAGCTTTCTCGCAGCTTCTGCTTAAATGGGGGCAAGGAGGGAGCCAGTCCTTTCACCATGACCTCTAAATGACGCCAGTGCTGAAGGCTGTGGGGCCTTCGATCGCTCGAAAACTAGGAGACTTAAATATTTTTAGAGACATGCTGTCATCTGGGCAGCCTTAAGTGGATGTTTTCTCTGTCTTTCTTCAGAACTAGTGGGTTTGCAAGAAACCCTCCCAGGGCAGCAGTCTTAGAGGAAGTGCCTGCTAATGCAAGAAGGAGGGCAAGGGGGACAGCCAGCTGGAGCCTGGAGCTGCTCATGCTCTTGGAACCCTCGGCGGGCGCAGGCGGGGATTTACGGACCTGCCTTTTCCCTCATCATTCCGCAGGAAGCTTCTTTAAATGAGCCTCAGCCCAGCAGCTCTCATGGGGCCTGGTGTTTATAGTGGAGACCAAGATAACAGAACCGTGGAGGTGCCAGCCCTGGATACCGACCCCACAGTCCAGGAATCATCAACTGGGCCCCAGGGAAAATTGTGTTCTGTTTTCTCTGTGCAAGATGCCAGAATGCTCCTGCCTCGAAGAGGTTGACTCTGTTGTCAGCTGTGGGAAAAAACAGCCAGAGTTGCTATTTACACCCTGAACTGAAAGCTGGGTAAAAATAGCGCTAGCAGCTTGGTCCAGCTTCAAACCCCACTGCAGAGAGATTATTTTTGGAAGAGAAGATTTTCCTCCCCACCCACAGATCTGAAAATGGTCACCTCCCCGGAAGAAAGGAGGAGAGATGATCCCACGCAAAGGTGAAACCTACCCCCTTCCCACTTTCCCTGCCCAGGACAGCACATCAAGAGACGACGAGAAAAGCCCTCCCCTGACAGCAGGTCAGGCCCAGCACAGCCCTGCAGCTGACCTAGTTCAAGGTACAGTGAGAATTAATTAACTTTGACTAAGTGAGAGGAGGCAGCTTTCTGAACCTGGATGCTGCGCCATCCTGTTGCTTGTGTGGCTAAAAGCAGAAAAAAATAATTGACCAAAAGAGTATGCAAGACCCCAGAACAATAGCTCAGAGCCTGACGGTCAGGAAATGACTCTCCAGCACTCCCGCTCTCGATAGGCCACGATGGCTGTAAAATGATGAATAAATTCCTAAAAGCCTGGTCTGGTCCTGCTTCTGTGTTGAGAACCCCTAGCAGCTGGGGGCTGAAAATTCTTCCCTCAGCTACTTGCTAGAGCTCAGGACCCAGTGTGTGGAGTTCTGGAACCTCCTTCAGGTTCAGGAGGTGATCCACATGACAATCAGTGGAAGAAAAGTCATTCCTTAATAGCATGCCCTTTATTCTGTAAAAAGATATTTTATAGGTACATATAAGTATGTAGATTATGCTGTCTTAGAACTCTAAAAAGATATACACATGTGGATAGTTCTTAACAGGTAAAACTATATTAAGACTGTGTGAAAAACAGCAGAGAAAAATACCAGATCCGTGGTGTCATGAAATTGTTCTATAATCTGAAAGCGCCCAGGCTGCCCAGAGCTGAAACCAAGAGGTGCTTAATAAGTATTTTTAGGGAGGAAGAGAAAACACCTCCCACATCCTACCTCCATCCGAACCTCCTTCTACGGAGATCCAGGAATGAAAATGAATCTTCCAGTTTGAGAAGACATACCTCGGCAACCCCACCCACCTGAAAGAAAGGCAAGAGAATGACGTAGTGCTCCCCCAACCTCTTAGCACCCCTACCCAACACACGCCAGAGCTTCGCCACCCTGGCCTCAGTGTGAGCACTTGGGTAGCGACAAAGTCGGGGACACCTGGGTCTAGGTGGAAGTGGTACAGATGGGCTTGTGCCTGGGGCACAAGGGCAGCTCATGCCTGGCTTTTCCTCCGGGGGCACGCAGACTGAGGTTTTATTCCCATCGTCGTTACCTGTTAGCTGTGTGACCAACTCACTTCACCTTTTTGAAATCTGTTTGCCTCGCTAGCTAAGAGGGCTGATACCACCCACGTCCTGGGGTGGTGAGAACGAGCCGAAGCCGCATGCATGAGGGCTGTTTGGTGGCTGCTGCAGAGTGAGGGTATTGTGCATCCAGGGGCAGTCCTGTTTCCTCCAGGGCATATCCTGAGCCAGATTCGGGGATCTGTCCTGCTTCCAGCTACCTGACGATGGGGAGCCTGCCAGACGGCTAAAGTCTGAACTCTCTGAGAAATGCATGGCATTGACAGAAATTGCTAAAAATGTCCTTTTCCCCCACAGTGTGAGGCCCTCCTGCACCCTGCCCTTCATTTACTGTGGTCCTTCACCTGAAATGAAAATGGTCACCTCCAAGGAGCCAGAAACAGAATCTCCCTATTTGGGTGTCTCTGCCAATGGGTTGTCCAGCCAGCTAAGGGCTGGCTCAGCACTGGCTTCTCAGCTGAGGGAGGTCACGGAAATGGAGTCCCAGGGCCCCTTTCCAAGTCTCATCTACCCATGACATCGGGAGGGAAGAGCTGCCGCTCTGCTGAGTCATAGCTATTTAAGCTATCAGTACTCAAGGGCTCGGAGACTCCCCAAGGACCTGGGAAAGACAGCTCAATATCCCTTTGATCAGGACTGCTTTGGGTTTCTATTTCCAAAGTTGAGAGATCCAGATAATGCTGACTCCTGCCCAGGGACGAAGTGAGCTCAGGTCTCTCTCACTGACCTCCTGCTGAGAATTGTAGGCCAAGGTGGCCAGGCTCTCCTTTCCAGCCTAAGTCAGCTTCCTTCTGAGTCAGCTTTCTTCACCTCCCTATTAATAGCCACTGCTTTGGCTGACTCCATGCACAGTATGATTACAGTTTAAGAATACATCTCGGCCGGGCGCGGTGGCTCAAGCCTGTAATCCCAGCACTTTGGGAGGCCGAGGCGGGCGGATCACAAGGTCAGGAGATCGAGACCACAGTGAAACCCCGTCTCTACTAAAAATACAAAAAATTAGCCGGGCGCGGTGGCGGGCGCCTGTAGTCCCAGCTACTCAGGAGGCTGAGGCAGGAGAATGGTGTAAACCCGGGAGGCGGAGCTTGCAGTGAGCTGAGATCCGGCCACTGCACTCCAGCCTGGGCGACAGAGCGAGACTCCGTCTCAAAAAAAAAAAAAAAAAAAAAAAAGAATACATCTCAAACCAGGAAGCAGTCACCTTCCTGGAGCTGGGCTGTGGAGGGCCCCGAGCGGAGGCTCCATCCCAGAAAGCAGAGGCCAGAGCAGCTGCAGAGAGGCTGGGGACACAAAGTCATTGGCCTGCAAGACAAGTCACTGCTTTGGGGGTTCTGTCTCACTGAACTTTCCTTTGTTTAGGGCAGGAGACATGGACGCAGGCTAACTTTTATTTTATTCTTACCGATATTCTTGGGCAGGACTGAAAAAGTGTGGCTATATTATCCAATTATGCAGACCCCTCAGCTCACTGGAACGGCCAGTTCTAGACCAAACTGGGGTTAGCCCCTACCAGCGTCACCTTTTCTCCGTCAGGACGGTAACAAAGTGGCCTACTTAAAGAAGCTCAGGGCCGGGTGCAGTGGCTCACGCCTGTAATCCCAGCACTTTGGGAAGCCAAGGTGGCGGATCACGGATCACCTGAGGTCAGGAGTTCAGGACCAGCCTGGCCAACATGGTGAAACCCCATTGTTACAAAAATACAAAAATTAGCTGGGCATGATGGTGGGTGCCTGTAATCCCAGCTACTTGGGAGGCTGAGGTGGGAGAATCACTTGAACCCAGGAGGCACAGGTTGCAGTGAGCCAAGATCGTGCCATTGCACTCCAGCCTGGGCAATACAGTGAGACTCCGTCTCAAAAAAAAAAAAAAAAAGAAGAAGAAGAAGAAGGCTCAGATTGCCCAGATGGGATGGGATGCTGAGAACAGATTGAGTCCCAGCAAAAAAAATAAATAATATTTTTTACTCCACCCCTCTTCCCTTCCTGTGTTTCTCCCCAGGAAAAGCAAACAAGCTAAATGTGCTTTAGCATTAGATCATACTGAGAAGCAATGAAGTCAGGCCACCCTGTAATTTGTTCCAGCCTTCCCATCCCTCGTGGCCCCTGAATGGGCAGAACATATGGGTTTAGGAGCCAGACATCCTGGATTCAAATTCTCACTTAACCTCTGAGCTAAGAGGGCTTAGTAAATTTATTCCACTTTTCTGAACCCCCATCTTCTTATGTATATAAAGGGATAATAATGTATCCTGAAATGATTTTAATGCAAATGAAATGAGACAACTTTGAAAAGTATGCCAAGTACTGTGCCTGGAATATAGCAGGTGATCAATAAACTATCTTAATTTTCTTTTCAAAAATATAAAATATGGGGAAATGTGAGGATAAGCCAAGACCATCTAAACCCCTCACACTGGTGGGGAAACATGACCAGCATCTCTAAACTGCAGGCCCATGATGTAAACATCTCTGGTATGAGGGCCCAAGAGAACAAGCAGAATGTTGTTTCTCTCCTCTGGATTCATACCATTCAGAAGTTCCAAACAGCGGCCCAATCTGGACCACAATGGGTTCCGCTGAAGCCAAAGTGAGGCGTCTCCTGGCTCCATTTATCTTCCCTACTAACAGTTCTCAGAAGTCTCACAGTTCATAGGCCAGGCGCGGTGGGTCATGCCTGTAATCCCAGCACTTTGGGCCGAGGCGGGCAGATCACCTGAGGTCAGGAGTTTGAGACCAGCCTGGCAAACATGGCGAAACACCATCTCTACTAAAAATACAAAAATTAGCTGGGTGTGGTAGCAGGCGCCTATAGTCCCAGCTACTGGGGAGGCTGAGGCAGGAGAATTGTTTGAACCCAGGAGGCGGAGGTTGCAGTGAGCCGAGATCGCACCACTGGACTCCAGCCTGGGTGACAAAAGGGGACTCTGTCTCAAAAAAAAAAAAAAAAAAAAGAAAAAGAAAAAAAAGTCCCACAGTTCATAAACAAAACGATGGCACCAAGAAAAAAATGGGCAAGCCAAGGGTACAGAAGGGCTTCCATGAGGCGGGGTGCTTATCTATATTTCAAGTCCCCCTTAAAAGAACCAGGTCAGCCAGGCCTCTGGGTGAACCCTGCTATTAGGAAGGCCAAAGGAGAAACAATATATCATGGGTGCCCTGTTTTTCAACCTGCTGAGAAATAACCTGCCCCCAGACACCTGATTATTAGCTGACAAATAATGGTCTCTTTAGCCCAGTCCCAGTTGGTGTCCCTCAGCAGCCTGCAAGTCCAGTGGGGTCGGGGCAGGGTCGGACTTTGTTCTTGCCACAGCTCTCTTCCCTCTTGCTTGCCAAGAGCTCACATATATCTGATGGGAGCCAACCAGCACTGCTGGCAGCACAAAGTGGGGCCAGCCCCCCCGTGACCTCCCCTCACCCAACATTGCCCCCAGCTGACTAGGGGCTTCTGTGGCAGAGGAGAGAGCGGGCACTGAATTGACTTGGGCTCACTGCCATAGAGGCAGCCCAGAATTCCCCTTACCTCAGTAGGGAAGAGAGTGGTCCTCATGTCCTTTGTGTTAAGTCTAGCCTGGAGTCTACCTACACGCAGGTATTGAGGGGATGAGAACACTGTCTTTTCTTTTTTTTTTTTTTTGAGATGGGGTCTCACTCTGTCGCCCAGGTTGGAGTGCAGTGGTGCAAACACTCACTGCAGCCTTGACCTCCCTGGGCTCTGGTGATCCTCCCACCTCAGCCTCCTGAGTAGCTGAGTCTACAGGAGCATGCATGGATAATTTTTAAAATTTTTTTGTAGAGACAGGGTTTCGCCACATTACCCAGATTAGTCTCAAACTCCTGGCCTCAAGTGATCCTCCCCGCTCAGCCTTCCAAAGTGCTGGGATTACAGGCATGAGCCACCACACCCGGCCTACACCGTCACTTATTTACATGCCACAAAGACCGCCCAATTTAAGGATCAGCTACCCTAACACCATTCACTCCTGCCGTCACTCAGCAAATAGTTTTTGAACATTTACCTTGTGCCAGCACTGTTCTAGGTTCTGAATGCACATTGCTGAATAAAACAAGACTGTGTCTACCCTAGGGGAAGAGCCAGACAAAGAACTTGAAAATGAATACATAAATAATTGCAAAGTGTGAGCAATGTTATTGAGAGAAGTACTTGGGGACAGTGATAGAGAATAACTGATAGGGAGGGGAAGGTGTCTGATTTAGATTAGAAGGTGAGGGAGGACCTCTCTGAGGAGGTGACATTTAAGGACTTGGGATTTCCTCTTTCTGCTCAGTTAAAAGTTCTCTCAATGAAAGGCTCTGAGAAGAATGAAAAGGTACTTCAGCCAGAGGTGCAGTAAAAAGCATTCTGGGGGGCTGGGCGCAGTGGCTCATGCCTGTAATCCCAGCACTTTGGGAGGCCGGGCGGGTGGATCACAAGGTCAGGAGATCGAGACCACACTGTGAATGGTGAAACCCCGTCTCTACTAAAAATACAAAAAATTAGCCGGGCGCGGTGGCAGGCACCTGTAGTCCCAGCTACTAGGGAGGCTGAGGCAGGACAATGGCGTGAACTCGGGAGGCGGAGCTTGCAGTGAGCCGAGATTGCACCACTGCACTCCAGCCTCAGCGACTGAGCTTGACTCCATCTCAAAAAAAAAAAAAAAAAAAAAAAGCATTCTGGGGACTGGGCGTGGTGGCTCACCTCTGTAATCCTAGCATTTTCGGAGGCTGAGGCAGGAGCATTGCTTGAGCTCAGGAGTTCAAGGCCAGCTTGGGCAACATGGTGAAACCCCATCTCTACAAAATATACAAAAATTAGCTTGGAGTGGTGGCACCCACCTGTGGTCCCAGCTCTTGGGGAGGCTGAGGAGGGAGGATCACCTGAGCGCAGGAGGTTGAGGCTGCAGTGAGCCGATATCACATCACTGCACTCCGGCCTGAGTGAGAGTGAGACCCTGTTCCAAAAAAACCAGCATTCTGGAAGGAGAGCAGGGGCTACAGAACCCTTGTCCAAGTCTCCTGCTATGGATGCATTTACCCTTTCTGCCCCACACTCAGCATCCATCTTTCCTCCTTCCCAGGGCCTTTCTAGCACCTTGTCCTGTCCCCTAGCATGTTCTCTTCCCTGTGAAGACATTGCTCTTCCTTGTATGACATCTGTTATGGACACACTGTCTTTGAAAACACTTTTTTTTTTTAGATGGAGTCTCACTCTGTCACCAGGCAGGAATGCAGTAGCGCAAACTCTGCTCACTGCAAGCTCTGCCTCCTGGGTTCAAGCAATTCTTCTGCCTCAGCCTCCCAAGCAGCTGGGATTACAGATGTCTGCCACCACACCCAGCTAATTTTTGTATTTTTAGTAGAGACAGGGTTTCACCATGTTGGCCAGGATGGTCTCGATCTCCTGACCTCATGATCCACCCGCCTCCAAAAGTGCTGGGATTACAGGTGTGAGCCACCGGGCCCAACCTGAAAACACTTTTCTCTAGAGACCCTACAGTCCTGCCCTTGAATCTCTGCAAGTCAAATAGCTCTGATCTGTAGGAGATAAAACTCGCCATTCCTGCTGGGCCAGCAGGCTAATTACAGAATCTGCTTTCTATAACTCTTTATCTCAGGACTGTTTTCCCAAATTAGCATTAGCTAGGTAGCTATCAGGCCATCTGCCCCCTGAGTTAAGGAGTTGGCCTCTAGATTGTTGTGAAAGCAGCCCAGACATTGTAGCCAAACAGAGCTGGGATGAATCCTAGCTCCTTCCTTATCAGCTTTGTGAGCTTAGGCAAGTCACAGGGCTTCTCTGGGCCTCGGGTTCCTCACATGCAAGATTAGGAGGAGGATAGCACCTGCTCCCGCAGAGCTGGCACAGCAGTTAGCTAGGAGGCATGCAAGATGGATGGAAGTCATATGTACTCCACAAATGGGAGTCTTTGCTGTGACACCAACTATAAAACAATCTGAGTAGAATTTTGGCAGTGCGTTTTATGAAGGTGACTGATTGCTCCGTTAAGAATGGTGGCCAGGTTTCCATTTCAGAAACCATTTGGCCACAGGAGCTCCCTTTTTAAAAATTTGTTCTGAGACGAGTCTCACTCTGTCGCCCCAAGGCTAGAGTGCGGTGGCAAGATCTCGGCTCGCTGCAGCCGCCGCCTCCCTGGGTTCAAGCAATTCTCCTGCCTCAGCCTCCCGAGTAGCTGGGACTATAAGCGCACGCCACCACGCCTGGCTAATTTTTGTATTTTTAGTAGAGACGAGGTTTCACCAAGTTGGCCAGGCTGGTCACGAACTCCTGACCTCAAGTGATCCGCTCACTTCGGCCTCCCAAAGTGCTGGGATTACAGGCGTGAGCCACCGCACCCAGCTGACAGGAGCTCTTTAGTCTGGGGATTGCTAAGAACCGGGTGAAAGGAGAACACTTCGGGACCTGAGAAAAGGCATGGCTCCCAGAATCCCAGATTGCTAAGAATTCTGAGAAAAGTCTAGTCCAAATTTTTACTATCAGGCAGGATTGAATTTAAATCTCAGATATGGGTAAGCATATTTCCAGAACTTACAATGAAATAAAAAATAAATCTCAGACAGATGGAAATATTTCCCATACACAGTTGAGCAGCCATCACAAATGCTGCCATGGCTGTACTACATGATAACATACTTTATTGTAATTACTTCACTCAGTCATTTAATTATCAATTCAAAAACATATTTACGGCTGGGTGCGGTGGCTCATGCTTGTAATCCCAACACTTTGGGAGGCCGATGTGGGCGGATCACCTGAGGTCAGGAATTTGAGACCAGCCTGACCAACATGGAGAAACCCTGTCTCTACTAAAAATACAAAATTAGCCAGGCATGGTGGCGCATGCCTGTAATCCCAGCTACTCGGGAGGCTGAGGCAGGAGAATCACTTGAACCCAGGAGGCGGAAGTTGCGGTGAGTCGAGATTGCACCATTGCACTCCAGCCTGGACAACAAGAGTGAAACTCCGTTTCATAAAAACAAAAACAAAAACAAATTAAAAATACATATTTACGGAGCACCTACTATGTACCACGTACTTACTATTCAAGGCATGTGGGATATACAGGCACCGAGACAAGGTCTTATTCCTTGTGGAAACCACAAAAAAAAAAGAGAGGAAGAGAAAGAAAAAGGAAAGGGCTGGGTGCAGTGGCTCACTCTTGTAATCCCAGCACTTTGGAAGGCCAAGGTGGGCAGATCACTTAAGCTCAAATGCTCGAGACCAGGCTGAGCAACATAGATGAGACCCTGTCTCTATAAGAAATACAAAAATTGGGCCGGGCGCGGTGGCTCAAGCCTGTAATCCCAGCACTTTGGGAGGCCGAGACGGGCGGATCACGAGGTCAGGAGATCGAGACCATCCTGGCTAACATGGTGAAACCCCGTCTCTACTAAAATATACAAAAAACTAGCTGGGCGAGGTGGCGGGCGCCTGTAGTCCCAGCTACTCGGGAGGCTGAGGCAGGAGAATGGCGTGAACCCGGGAGGCGGAGCTTGCAGTGAGCTGAGATCCGGCCACTGCACTCCAGCCTGGGCGGCAGAGCGAGACTCCGTCTCAAAAAAAAAAAAAAAAAAAAAGAAATACAAAAATTGGCACCTGTAGTCCCAGGTACTTGGGAGGCTGAGATGGGAGGATCACCTGAGCCCAGGAGGTTGAGACTGCAGTGATCCAGGATTGTACTACTGCACTCCAGCCTGGGTAAAAGAGTGAGACCCTGTCTGAAAAAAAAAAAAAAAAAAAAAAGAAGAAGAGGAAAGGAAGGAAATGGTGATAAGTGATATGAAGAAAATAAAACAAGGTAATAGATAAACAGTGACCAGAGGAGGAAAGGGTGAGGTGGGGCTAGAAAAGGCTGACATTTGAGCAGAGACCTGGTGGGTGAGAAAAAGCCAGACATGAGAGAATTCAAGGAAAAACCATCCTAAGCGAGGATACCTCAGTACAAAGTCCCTGAGCAGAAATAAGCTTGATGTGTTCAAGGCACAGAAAGAATGTCCAGGCGCTTGTGGTCACGAGGCTGCGGGTGGCAGACAGAATATGTAGGACCTTGAAGACTTTGAGTTTTATTCTGATTGCAGAGGAGCAGCGAGGTCTGGTTTATACTTTGAAAAGCTCACTGTGGCTATTCTTGGAAATGTACTATAAGCGGCGTGAGTGGAAGTGAGGAGACCAGGTAAGGAGGTTATTGCTGGAGTTCAGGCAAGACGTGGTGGCTTGAACCAGGTTGTAGCATTGGAGATGATGAAAGCCCGTCAGATTTGAGACCTCTTTTGGGGGTAGAGCTAACAGGACTTGCCTAGGGGTTAGATATGGGTGAGGGGTATTGACAGAGAGGAATCAAAGCTGACTCCTGGATTTTGAGCCTAGTAAACTGGGAGGATGGTGATGCTGTTAAATTAGATGGGATTGTTGGGAGAGATTACTTATTCCATGTCTTCCTCCTCCTCTGGAGAACCTGGAGCTATTCAGAAGCACCATTCATTACTTCCATGGCTAAAAAGTACTACAAATCTTAGTCGTGGACCTTGAGGATCAGCTCACAATGTTCTCAGTACTGCAGCCTTCTCCAGGAGTCTGCCCTCAGCCTAGAGCACATAAGCGATGACCCAGGCCAGGAACCTGGGACCCAGCCTAGAGCCCTCCCTTCCTCTCAGTAAACGATAAAAACAGAAAAGTAGCTGAGCACTTCCTGTGCCAGACACTGTGCTAAGCACATGGATCTCATTTGATTTTTGCCACAACCCTGTGCTGTAGGTACCATTTTTATCCCCATTTTACTAATGGAGAGACTTAAGGCTAAGCAACTTGATCAAGTTCGCTGTTCTCTGCTAGGAAGTGTTGGGTGGAGCCATAGCCTGTGAGTTCACCAAGCCACCACCTCGTGGTGAAACAACCCTTGACTCCCATGGCTCAGCCTTCCTTATCTGTCTCTTCCTCTCTGTCCCCACGGCCACTGCCCTGGGTTAGGCATTTCTCTTTTTCTCACCTGCAATATTGCTACATCCTCCTTAATCACCTCCCTGCCTCCATCCAGCCTCTATGCCTCTCTCTAGTCCTTCCTTCCATAACTGTCCGAGTGGAAACGTGATGTGTATCTGACAATGTCACGCTTCTGCTCAAAAATCTTTTTTCCCTCCACCCCATAAGGAAGGAAACAAGCTTGAAATTCTTTAATGGCTTCTTGATGCCTATGAGTTAAAACCTAGACACCTTACAAGGCCCTTCAAGACCTGGCACCAACCTCCTTGTGTGGCCTGATCCTCTCTCCTGCTGTTTCCCTTGAACTCTGTGTTCCAGGCATACCAGATGCACGTGAAGTCTCAGGTCTGAGGACTGGGCCAGATGTGCCCTCTGCCCACAATGCCTCTTCCTTTTCTGTGCAATCCCTGGGCATTTGCACACACACGTGTTACACACACACTATGTTCATTTGGTGATTCCCACAAATTCTTTGAGACTCAGCTCCGAAGATGTCCCCTGGGAAGCCCTTCCTCACACTCACGATCAGATGTGGGCACCTCTTCCTCTGACACCACCCCTTCAGACCTCTGATGAAGCAAATTATTTTGTATTGTAATTTTCTCTTTACAAACTGTCCCTCTTAGAGAATATAAGGTCTGTGAGGGCAGGAACCATAGTTATGTTGTGACTGTTGTATCCTCAACATCTGTACATGTTCATAAATATTTGTTTTTTTATTTTGTTATTTACTTTTTTCTTTTTTTGAGACGGAATTTTGCCCTTGTTGCCCAGGCTGGAGTGCAATGGCATGATTTCAGCTCACCGCAACCTCCACCTCCCAGGTTCAAACGATTCTCCTGCCTCAGCCTCCCGAGTAGCTGGGATTACAGGCGCCTGCCACCGTACCCAGCTAATTTTTGTATTTTTTTTTTTTTTTTTTTTTGAGACGGAGTCTCGCTCTGTCACCCAGGCTGGAGTGCAGTGGCCGGATCTCAGCTCACTGCAAGCTCCGCCTCCCGGGTTCATGCCATTCTCCTGCCTCAGCCTCCCGAGTAGCTGGGACTACAGGCGCCCGCCACCTCGCCCGGCTCGTTTTTGTATTTTTAGTAGAGACGGGGTTTCACCGTGTTAGCCAGGATAGTCTCGATCTCCTGACCTCGTGATCCGCCCGTCTCGGCCTCCCAAAGTGCTGGGATTACAGGCTTGAGCCACCGCGCCCGGCCAATTTTTGTATTTTTAGTAGAGACAGTGTTTTGTCATGTTGTGCAGGCTGGTCTCGAACTCCTGATCTCAGGTGATCCACCCACCTCAGCCTCCCAAAGTACTGGGATTACAAGCGTGAGTCACTGTGCCCAGCCTAATATTTGTTAAATGAATAAATAAATGGCTTCTTGAAATGAATTGATCTTCAAAGTAGATTCTGAAATCTTGGAAACACTTTGTCCTCACATTTTCCCTTTGTTGGACTTATTTCCCTGGGGATTTTTGCTATAGTGGGGCTTGGGTTGGAGGTTGAATATATAGTGGCTAAAATGTAGACTCCAGGCTGACCATGGTGGTTTACATCTGTAATCCCAGTGCTTTAGGAAGCTGAAGCAGGAGGATTTCTTGAGCCCAGGAGTTTGAGGCTGCAGTGAGCTATGATTGCACCACTGCAATCCAGCCTGGGCAACAGAACAAGACCCTGTCTCTTGAAAAAAAAGAAAAAAAAAGAACTCAGCATCTCAGCCTCTGTTTTATTTATTGTAAAACTGAGTTAATAATAGAACCTACCTTAGAGGGTTAATATGAAGGCTAATGAAAAAGTACATGTGGGCTGGGCACAGTGGCTCATGCCTGTAATCCTAGCACTTTGGGAGGCGGAGGCGGGTGGATTGCCTGAGCTCAGGAGTTGGAGAGCAGTCTAGGCAACATGGTGAAAACCAGTCTCTACAAAAATACAAAAACTAGCCAGGCATGGTGGTGTGTGCCTGTAGTTCCAGCTACTTGGGAGGCTGAGGCACGAGAATTGCTTGAATTTGGGAGGCGGAGGTTGCAGTGAGCCAGGATCACACCACTGCACTCCAGCCTAGGTGACAGAGCAAGATTCTGTCTCAAAAAAAAAAAAAACAAAAAGTACATGTGGAACATTTGGTGTCTGGCACAGAGTGAGTGCTCAATACATATGAGCTATTATTAGCAGCTATTTTCCTGACAGCTTCACTTGACCCCATTGTGTCACCATCACTTTTTGAACCAAATGTCTGGAGTCTGGTTCTCCAACACGGGCACTCGATTTCAGCAGGCTTTACATTTACCATCGTACTGGGTCACCCTGGATACTAGGCCTTGGGGGAAATGGATCCAGATGGTGTCTAAAACTCGGAATAGCCTTTTGCTTGTAAGTCATGATTTATTGCCTAGAAAGAAAAAGTAAGCATTACCCACGAGTCAACAGATTACCTGAATTCTTCAAAAGTCCCACCAGTCTGTTCCCTGCTGCCGCTCGCTCTTTCTCAAATTTGGTCAAACAGAGGTGATTGGTGATTGGTGCAGCAATTTCTCCTTGGAGGAAAGGAAGTGGGACGCACAGACCCTCAGAGTAAACCGCCAGATGTTTTGCTCCTTCCGTTGGCTACACAGGGGTGTATAAGAAAGCAACTCTGGGTAGACAGAGACCCCAGTGTGACAGTCCCATACACGGCTGGAAGAAATGCCTTTCTTTCAATACTCAGGCAGAAGGAGGAGGCTGTAGTCTCCATTCAGGCTTGAGATTTATAGATGCTGAGTTAAGCAGCCTCTTTGAGAGGTCATAATAGTGTCCCTGGAGCCTTGAACTAAATAGCCCAGATTATAAATTGCGAGATTGGCCAGACACGGTGGCTCACATCTGTAATCCCAGCACTTTGGGAGGCCAACATAGGTGGATGGCTTGAGCTCAAAAGTTCAAGTCCAGCCTGGGTAACATGGCGAAACCCTGTCTCTACCAAAAATACAGAAAATTAGCCAGGTGTGGTGGTGCACATCTGTGGTTTCAGCTACTCAGGAGGCTGAGGTGGTCAGGGAGGCGGAGGTTGCAGTGAGCCAAAATCGTGCCACTGCACTCCAGTCTGGATGACAGAGTGAGACCCCATCTCAAAATAGATAGATAAATAAATAGCAAATGTGTATGCTAATGAAGTGAGTGAGGAGTGACATGACTTAAAGTAACAAAATGATTCCTCAAAAGGATTAAATGACTCTTCATGTCAAATGACTTTTTTTTTTTTCTTTTGAGATGGAGTTTTGCTCTTGTTGCCCAGGCTGGAGTGCAATGGCAATGGCAAGATCTCGGCTCACCGCAACCTCCACCTTCCAGGTTCAAGCGATTTTCCTGCCTCAGCCTCCAGAGTAGCTGGGATTACAGGCACCCACCACCACGCCTGGCTAATTTTGTGTGCCAGCCTCAGATGGTCTACCTGCCTCAGCCTCCCAAAGTGCTGGGATTACAGGCGTGAGCCACCGCACCTGGCCTTTTTTTTTTTGAGATGGAGTCTCACTCTGTGGCCTAGGCTGGAATGCAGTGGCGCGATCTCGGCTCACTGCAGCCTCTGCCCCACAGGTTCAAGCAATTCTCCTGCCTCGCAATTCTCCTGCCTCAGCCTCCCGTATAGCTGGGATTACAGGTGCACGCCGCCATGCCCGGCTAATTTCTGTATGTTTAGTAGAGATGGGGTTTCACCATGTTGGCCAAGATGGTCTTGATCTCCTGACTTTGTGATCCACCTGCCTCAGCCTCCCAAAGTGCTGGGATTACAGGCGTGAGCCACCACACCCAGCCATCAAATGACGTTTTAGAGCCATTAAGAAATAACGTAATTGGCCGGGCGCGGTGGCTCAAGCCTGTAATCCCAGCACTTTGGGAGGCCGAGGCGGGCGGATCACAAGGTCAGGAGATCGAGACCACAGTGAAACCCCGTCTCTACTAAAAATACAAAAAATTAGCCGGGCGCGGTGGCGGGCGCGGTGGCGGGCGCCTGTAGTCCCAGCTACTCAGGAGGCTGAGGCAGGAGAATGGCGGGAACCCGGGAGGCGGAGCTTGCAGTGAGCCGAGATCGCGCCACTGCACTCCAGCCTGGGCAACAGCGTGAGACTCCGTCTCAAAAAAAAAAAAAAAAAAAAAAAAAAAGAAATAACGTAATTTTGGGTCGGGGTGAGGTCTTCGTTTAAATGTGCAATCTTTTTTTTTTTTTTTTTTTTTTTGAGACAGCGTTTTGCTCTTGTTGCCCAGGCTGGAGTGCAGTGGTGCAATCTCAGCTCACAGCAACCTCAGCCTCCCAGGTTCAAGCAATTCTCGTGCCTCAGCTTCACAGATGAGAATACAGCTATTCCCTGCATAGCTGGGAATACAGGCATGCATCACCATGCCTGACTAATTTTTGTATTTTTAGTAGAGACAAGGTTTCACCATGTTGGCCAGGCTGGTCTGGAACCCCTGGCCTCATGTGATTCACCTACCTGGTCTCTCAAAGTGCTGGGATTACAGGCATGAGTCACCGCACCCGGCCTAGTTTCTTATAAATTTAAACCTCCGCCTTACCATATGACCCAGCAACTCCACTCTTAGAAATTTACCCAAGAGAAATGAAAATACAGGCACAATATCCACAAAACTCTGTTCACAAATGTTTATAGCAGGTTTTTCAGAATAGCCAGAAACTGGAAACAAAACAAATGTCCATCAACTGGTGAACATATGATGGCATATCCGTACAATGGAATACTATTCAGCAATGAAAGGAACAACCTACTGATCCACGCAACATTATGGATGAATCTCTAAAGCATTACAGTAAGTGAAAGAAGCCAGACTCAAAACTCTTTGTATGGCATTCTGAAAAAGGCAAACCATAGGAACAGAAAACAGGATTGTCAGGGGCTGGGGCTGGAGGAGAGAGGTGATCACAAAGGGGACATGAGGAATTTTTTTTTTTTTTTTTTTTGAGACAGAGTCTGGCTCTGCCGCCCAGGCTGGAGTGCAGTGGCCGGATCTCAGCTCACTGCAAGCTCCGCCTCCCGGGTTCACGCCATTCTCCTGCCTCAGCCTCCCGAGTAGTTGGGACTACAGGCGCCCGCCACCTCGCCCGGCTAGTTTTTTGTATTTTTTAGCAGAGACGGGGTTTCACCGTGTTAGCCAGGATGGTCTCGATCTCCTGACCTCGTGATCCGCCCGTCTCGGCCTCCCAAAGTGCTGGGATTACAGGCTTGAGCCACCGCGCCCGGCCGATGAGGAATTTTTTGAGGTGATGAAAATAGTCTCTATCTTGACTGTGGTGCATGACAGGTATACATGATTGTATTCATTTGTCAGAACTAGTACAACTGTACACCTTTAAAATTATTTGTTTAGAGACCAGGTCTCACTCCATCACCCAGGCTGGAGTGCAGTGGTGCAGAGCCCGGAACTCCTGAACTCAAGTGATCCTCCAGCCTCAGCCTCCCCAGTAGCTAGGACTACACGTGTGAGCTACCACACCCAGCTGATTTTTAAAATTATTTTTGTAGAGACAGGGCCTTGTTATGTTGCCCAAGCTGGTCTCAAACTCCCGGCCCTGAGCGATCCTTTCACCCTGGTCTCCCAAAGTGCTGGAATTACAGGGGTGACCCACGGCACCCACCTTTTTTTCAAAGGTGAATTTTACTGTTTGTAAATTATATCTGATTTGAAAAAAATATGTGTATCTATCTCTCTGGCTTTTGAGTTTCACAATCCTAGGCCATCAAGGGTAAGAAAAAAAAAAAAACTCTCAGTAAGAGCAAAGTACTTGGGAGAAAACACCACAAATGAAAGCCATGTTTCCCCACCTCCATCTCTCACTTGAAAGGAAAGAGATTCCCTAGAGCAAAGAACGAGGAATGAGAGAGATTAGTGGGGCCTGGAGATGAAGAGGCTGGTCCTAAAGCGACCCCACTGAAAGTTTTGCAGTCCATGTTCGCTGACTGTGCAGCCTCTGACTTCGTGGGCTCATCCATTGCTTGCATCCAGGCACTACTTGTGAGGACTTCCTTTGGGCAACAGAGAGCACACGACCCTCTGACCAGCCAGCTGAAGGGATTCGTGTTTGTGCTCCCAAGACTTTGCTCAGCTCCCTGTCCGACATAGCCCATGTGGAGAAATCTGCCTCTTTGCTACTCCATGAGTAACTGCTAATCTCCCCATTCTTCCCGCCACTTGTACTTACGTTGGACTGAATGGAATCATTTGAGGACCTTCCTTGCCCCACAACACTGGTTGTAGAAAACATCTTTCTACATGCTTTACTTATGTTTCCTGTCCTCTAAGCTTCTCTCTCATTTACCTTAGGGTTTCCAGTGGAATAAGGTAAAAGCTAAAGCAATCTTTCCTTTCTCTCACATATGTTCAATAAATATCACAAGTTTTCTTTTGGGTTAGAGTTGAAAGGAAGAATTCTTTGGATAGTCGAGCATCCGTATATCCACTTGATTGTTCCTTCATCGAACCTTCACTGAACCTTTAGTCTGGGTAGCTGTAAAGAAAGAGTCTGAACTGGGCACAGTGGCTCACATCTGAAATCCCAGTGGGAGGCGGAGGTGGGAGGATCACTTGAACCCAGGAGGTCAAGGCCACAGTGAGCTATGAACATGCCACTGAATTCCAGGCTGGGCAACAGAACAAGACCCTGTCTCTAAAAAGAAGATTCTGGGTCCCTGCCCTCAAGAAAGGGCTAGGGAGGGACATAGATAATACAACTCAATAAGGACCATAGCAGAGACCTGGGCCACGTGCTACAGGGACCCAGTGGAAGAGGGGCCATGGTGGCAAGGCCCATAGGAAGCCTTTCTAGATACTTTCTAGTCCAACCAGTAACTGCTGTGGCAACTCAGAGCTTTCCTTCACTGGGCAACTACCCACTCCCCTTGTTACATAAGCATTCCCAGGCGGGACTGAGAAAACTTCCTAAGGGCAGAGACCTTGTCTGTTTATCCCTAGTATAAAGCGTAGCTCATAAATATTTGTTAAAAGAATGTGTGAGTGATTGTCTTTGGGAATATTTAGCATTTGCCAAATTCCCTGGAAAGAAATATAAAATAAAACATGTTTAGAAAATACATGCTGGGAGCTAAATGATGAGAACTTAGAACACAAAGAAGGAAACAGACACTGGGGTATACTTGAGGGTGGAGGATGGGAGTGGGAGCGGAGCAGAAAAGACAACAATTGGGTACTGGGCTTAATTCCTGGGTGGTGAAATAATCTATACAACAAACCCTTGTAACATGAATTTGCCTATGTAACAAACCTTCACATGTACTCCTGAACCTAAAGTTAAAAAAAAAGAAAGTACATGTGAAAAAAGGGATCATTATCATCCATGATATTGAGAATCCTTCTCCTCTGTGCAGTGTTTCACATGCATTTGCTTTTTCTTTCTTTTTTTTTTTTTTTTTTGAGACGGAGTCTCGCTCTGTAGCCCAGGCTGGAGTGCAGTGGCCGGATCTCAGCTCACTGCAAGCTCCGCCTCCCGGGTTCCCGCCATTCTCCGGCCTCAGCCTCCCGAGTAGCTGGGACTACAGGCGCCCGCCACCTCGCCCGGCTATTTTTTGTATTTCTTAGTAGAGACGGGGTTTCACCGTGTTAGCCAGGATGGTCTCGATTTCCTGACCTCGTGATCCGCCCATCTCGGCCTCCCAAAGTGCTGGGATTACAGGCTTGAGCCACCGCGCCCGGCCTTCTTTTTTTTTTTTTTTTTTTGAGACAGAGTCTCGCTCTGTCACCCAGGCTGGAGTACAGTGGCCGGATCTCAGCTCACTGCAAGCTCCGCCTCCCGGGTTTACGCCATTCTCCTGCCTCAGCCTCCCGAGTAGCTGGGACTACAGGCGCCCGCCACCTCACCCGGCTACTTTTTTTGTATTTTTAGTAGAGACGGGGTTTCACCGTGTTAGCCCGGATGGTCTTGATCTCCTGACCTCGTGATCCGCCCGTCTCGGCCTCCCAAAGTGCTGGGATTACAGGCTTGAGCCACCGCGCCCGGCCAGTGCTTTTTCTTTTTTTTTTGAGATGGAGTCTTGCTCTGTCGCCCAGGCTGGAGTGCAGTGGTGCAATCTCGGCTCACTGCAACCTCTGCCTCCCAGGTTCCAGCGATTCTCCTGCCTCACCCTCCCAAGTAGCTGGGATTACAGGCATATGTCACCATGCCCAGCTAATTTTTTTGTATTTTTAGTAGAGACAGGGTTTCATCATGTTGGCCAGGATAGTCTCAAACTCCTAACCTCAGGTGATCCACCCATCTCAGCCTCCCAAAGTGCTGGGTTTACAGGCATGAGTCACTGTGCCCAGCTTTCACATGCATTTTCTACTTTGAGTAACATAAATCCATGCCTTGCCCTCACAGTACTGAAGCAAAAATCATGACCATTTCTTCAGCTCTACAGTGCCAGGCTTTCTCTTTCTCTCTTTCTCTTTCATGATCTCAGTCCTCACGTAACTTTTTTTTTTTTTTTTTGAAATAAGGTCTTGCTCTCTTGCCCAGGCTGGAGTGCAATGGCACAATCACAGCTCACTGCAGCCTTAACCTCCCAGGCTCAAGCAGTCCTCCCACCTCAGCCCCCCAATTAGCTGGAACTACAGGTGCACACCGCCATGCCTGGCTAATTTTTTAATTTTTTTGTAGAGACAGGGTCTCACTATGTTACTCAGGCCGGTCTCAAACTCCTGGACTCAAACAATCCACTCACCTCGGCCTCCCAAAGTGCTGAGATTACAGGCATGAGCCACTGTGCCCGGCCTGTAACCCCTTTTTATAGATGGGTCAGCTGAGTCTCAGAAGGTAACTGGTCTGGTCAGGTGTGGTGGCTTTCACCTTTAACCCCAGTACTTTGGGAGACCAATCTGGGAGGATCGTTTGATACCTGGGAAACATAGTGAGACTCTATCTCTACAAAAATAAAAATACAAAAATTAGCTGGTTGTGGTGGTGCAGGCCTGTAGTCCCAGCTACTTGGGAGGCCAAGATGGATTGCTTGAGCCCAGGAGATTGAGGCTGCAATGAGTTATGACAACGCCATGGCACTCCAGTGGCCTGGATGACGGACCAAGATCCTATCTCTTAAAAAAAAAAAAAAAAAAAGGAAGGTAACTGACCTATCCACGGTCACACACGGTCACACATCTAACTAGCAACAGAGCTAGGTCTGACTCTGGTGCCTGAGGTTTAAACCACATGACTGTGTGTCTCATGCCCACTGGCAGAAAAAAACTTTTGTAGGCATTCTCGACCAGGTGCAGTGGCTCATGCCTGTAATCCCAGCACCATGGGAGGCTGAGGCAGGTGGATCACCTGAGGTCGGGAGTTCGAGACCAGCCTGACCAACATGGTGAAACCCCATCTCTACTAAAAATGCAAAAATTAGCTGGGCATGGTGGCGCACATCTGTAATCCCAGCTACTTAGGAGGCTGAGGCGGAGAATTGCTTGAATCCGGGAGGCAGATGTTGCAGTGAGCTGAGATCGTGCCATTGCACTCCAGCCTGGATGACACAGTGAGACTCCATCTCCAAAAATAGCAATAATGATGATAATAATAATAATAATAATATGGGCATTCTCATGTTGAGTTCTGCTGCCTTGTCGCACTGCTTGCTTTTTCAAGCAAGCCTCCATCAGGCTATACCTGGGTTTACCCAAGGCAAGAGGAAATGTCTGATGCACTGGACTCAGCAAGTCCATGTCAGTAACTTCTGAGAGAACGCTGACCTTTTCTTTGCAGGATGACTACCCACTCTCCCTTGTTAAACAAAAACTCCCAAAGAGGTCCCTCCTACAGCAAGGGCTCCAGGAGGTCAGCGGCTCTCTTTTCCCTCCAGCCTCCTCTCTCAGATGGCTGAGAGTTCTCACCAGTAAACTATTTCTTTTAGAATATCATTGAGATCTAAAACAAAATGAAATCTGAACCTTGGGTATGTCTCATCACCATGGAAACAGCTTCAAGCCTGAGTGCCTCCAAGAGATATGGGTGCAGTTCTTCCAGCTGCCCTGGAAATAAGTGGCTGAGAACTGGGCAGTGCCGAAACAAGGGCCTGTTGAATTAGCGGCAGTTTTAGTAATAACCACAACAGGTTCAACATAGGATTAGGTCATCAGCAGCAGCAGTATCAACCTGTATTTTCAATTTTCAACAGTGTGCTGGCTTGGTCAAGAACCAGCCAAACGAATGACAGCACAGATCATCCTGTCTACTTTGGGAAGGGATGTTTTAAACTCTATTAAGGTGGTGCAAAGAATGTGGTAGGAAAAAATATATAAACAGTAATAAATTTTAAGAACATTCTGTAGAAGCATTTTCGCTTCTGGGAATGGGAAACTAATATTTCCCCAAGAGGCTTCATTATTAAAGCCATAAATAAAACATCCCTGATTGGACTGCTTGGATGCTTTGCTTGCGTGGCCTTGCTCTGGCGAAGTGGCTCAGAATTTGAGGCAGACACGTCCAGGGGAAGCTGGGGAGGCGAGTGAATTCGACAGCATTGGGCCTCCTCCTCTCCAGCACGTTGCCTGCACACCAGACGAGTGAGTGCAGGGATAATGAGTGCATTTTGCTGTATTGAAGACCACCAGAGAGGGTTAGCATAAAATTCAAGGATGATTTTTCTAGCTGATGCCCCGCTACCTTTCTTCTTTCCATAAACATACGCTCTCTCCTCTAGAAGTAAAGGCAAGTAGTATGGTGCAAGGACTACTAGCTTCGTTGCTTAACAGGGCTGCTGCTTATTAGGCCCAGTAACCATGATTACTTAACTTCTCTGCGTGTCAGTCCCCTGTATAGAGGTGGGCTTAGAGGGATAAGTGTTGAATCCTAAATATCCTATGTGCTCACAGTGTTCACCATAGTGAGTTCCAATCAATCAGTAAAAAGACAAGTGACACTTGCTGAGGCCCATTTGTGCTGGGCACTTTATGGCTGTCATTATATTTGACCTCACAGTAACTTATGGTTGCTGGTATTCCCTATTTACAGATGATGGAAATGAAACCTCATAATTGCAGCGACTTTCTCAAAGTGAAGATTGTGTAAACGTGCAGCGAGGCTTCAAATCCATCTGTGCAACCCCAAAGCCAAGGTTCTTTCCACTTGACTGTGTTGATTTCTGAGCTCATGAGCTCGGGATAAATCATTATTTTAATTGAAAATAAATATAACTCGCTGGGCACGGTGGCTCACGCCTATAATCCCAGCACTTTGGGAGGCTGAAGCGGGCAGATCACCTGAGGTCAGGAGTTCGAGACCAGCCTGACCAACATGGAGAAACCCTGTCTCTACTAAAAATACAAGATTAGCCAGGCATGGTGGCGCATGCCTATAATCCCAGCTACTTGGGAGGCTAAGGCACGAGAACTGCATGAACCAGGGAGGTGGAGATTGTGGTGACCCAAGATCGTGCCATTGCACTCTAGCCTGGGCAACAAGAGCAAAACTCAGTCTCAAAAAATGTACGTATAATTATTTATCATCGGGAATTACAGGTACCTTATATGCAACATGAACTTTGAATCCTTGGCTTGGTCCAAGCTGCCCTGCAGAATTACCTCTGAAGGGCTCCATGGAGATGTTATCAGTGTTAGAATACCTTAGTCACTTTCACGTGGGCAAGGGTTGGGATTTTTTCTTTAATCTTTTAAAATCATTCTGAGCAAGTGAAAACATTTTTTCCCCTCAAAAGAAATGTAAGGCTGGGGATGGTGGCACATGCCTGTAATCCCAGCACTTTGGGAGGCTGAGAAGGGTGGCTCACTTGAGGCCAGGAGTTCGAGAGGCCAGGAGGTGGAGGCTGCAGTGAGCCTTGATCGTGCCACTGCACTCCTGCCTGTGCAACCAGAGATCCTGCCTCCAAAAAAGAAAAAGAAATATAAAAGCATAGTGCCACAATCAAAAGGGCTGAACTCCTATAAAATAAAGGTATAATACAACCCAACCATCCCTCAGTTCTAAGCTCTGTGTTTCCAGTGCTTGAAAGGCCAGGATTTCCATTTTATATGTTAAAAAAAAAAAAAAAAAAAAGAATAAAACATGAGCGAACAAAATAGCCATGACATTTTGGGTGTGTGCTCAGATCTGCCAGGAAGTTTCCTTCTGGTAGATGTTCATGGCAGGCTGGGGCCACAGATAGGGTGTGGGCTTCACAGAATCAGAACAAGAGTGAAAATCCTCGCTTTTCCACAGGCATGCTATCATACTTCTTGAACCTCAGTTTCTTCTTCTGTGAAATGGGGGGATTATTGTGTGAACTAAACAAATAATGTGCATAAAGAACAAATATAATATTCTTCATCCCACTCTCAATTCAAAATAGACTTGTGCCATGTGTGATAACAATCATCTTCTTCTTGAATACTTTGTGCCCGACACTGGGCTGAGCCTTTTCTACAGATTATCTAAGGGAAATCAGTATTTGAGCTCAGTTGCTCTAGCTCCAGAGCCTACCCTGTGCCCTGCTCTAGGACATGAGCCACTTACTGGCTTCAGATGAAAGGCTTTGAGCAATTGCTTCAGCAGAAAGCAGGTGCCTGTCAGGGTCCAGTGGTCCCGTGTGAGGGTCCTGGCTGATGTGGCAAGTGACTTGGCCCAAAGTGGGGAGGCCCTTGCATAATAATCCCTCATCCTCTCACACTGCAAAATTAGTACCACAGCTTTCTGCTCTCTTGGTTTCCCTACTAGACTAGGCATATAATAGATGTCTGAAAAAAATGCTTGTAGGGTAAATAAATGCAAATAAACTGAACCATTTCCCTATGCAGGAAGCATTTTATGCTTAACTTCTTCATTCTCCTCTTAAACATACTGACATGGTTAAACAGATTTTTTTTAAAAGCTGTTAATTCTCCGCCATCCAATTCAAGGCCCATCAGGCATTTATTCAGCACCTATTATTAATGTAGACGGCCAAGGATTACATATGTAATCCATTAGAGAGTATTAAAAACAACAACAAAGCCTAGTGTAAAAATATTGAGCTATGAAATACATAATACTTTCCAGGTAGCATTGACTTTTGTAGCTGTTTTGTTTATGTGAATTTTCTAATTTGCATTCCCTGAGCTCTTATTAAGCAGTCAGGGTGGGCAGACTGGGAAAGTGTCATGTGAAGCAACATCAGAATTAACATGGCAACATGCCGAAACCGCAGCTCTACAAAAAAATACAAAAATTAGCTGGGTGTGGTGGTGTGCACCTGTGGTCCCAGCTACTCGGGAGGCTGAGGCAGGAAGATCACTTGAGCCCAGGAGGTGGAGGCTGCAGTTAACAGAGATTGCAGCACTGCATTCCACCCTGGGTGACAGAGCCGGACCCTATCTCGAAGAAAAAAAAAGACTTAACAACGCTAAAATTTGGAATATGGTTTAGTAATGAGACCTTACAAGACCTCAATTTCATTATCTACAAAATGGGGATAGTGTCCTCTCCCCTCCCTTTCTCCCAGGAGGGAAATAAGAGCTTGAAAGAATGAGGACCCAAAGCTGGCTTGAGATTGGTTGTCTCAAGCACATTCTTTTTTCTCTCGTCCTTCTCTGCAAAAGGCAAACAAGAATGAAATGATAACAGGCACATCCACTGAAGCAAAACAGGTCACTGGAAGAAGATAATATACTGAAGGACAAATAAAAGTCAACTGTAGCTGTGCCCAGAATGGGTAGCTGAAAATATGTGGGAGGGAGAGAAGGCATGTCCTTTTTTATAAAAGATCTTTTTTTTTTTTTTTTAAGACAGGGTCTCATTCTGTCACCCAGGCCGGCGTCTGGTGGCACAATTGCGCCTCACTGCAGCCTCAACTTTCTGGGATCAAGCAATCCTCCCACCTCAGCCTCACGCACCACCATGCCTGGCTAATTTTTTTATATAGATGGGGTCTCACTATGTTGCCCCGGCTGGTCTTAAAACTCCTGGACTCAAGCCATCCTTCTGCCTTGGCCTCCCAAAGTGCTGGGATTATGAGCATGAGCCACAGTGCCTGGCCATAGAAAGGCTTTAAAAATATTAGCAATGTGAAACATGCACACTTGTGTGGTTTTAGTATCTTCTTTGCCATTCCGGCTGCCTGTAAAAGATGGGTACTCCATAAGATATGGAAGCAAGCTTTTGTAAAGGTACTTTAAGATACAGTATAAAATGATAAGCTGGGCGCGGTGGCTCACACCTGTAATCCCAGCACTTTGGGAGGCCGACTTGGGCAGATCACTTGAGATTAGGAGTTCGAGACCAGCCTGGCCAATATGGCAAAATCCCATCTCTACTACAAATACAAAAATTAGTCGGGCATGGTGGCACGCACCTATAATCCTAGCTACTCAGGAGGCTGAGTCAGGAGAATCACTTGAACCCAGGAGGAGGAAGTTGCAGTGAGCTGAGATTGTGCCACTGCGCTCCAGCCTGCACGACAGAGTCTCAAAAGAATAAAAATGAAAATAAAAAATAAAATGATGATGCCGAGACAAAATTGTTCAGCTTATGTTAAATGAAGGCACCAGCTCACAAAATTTACTTACAACAACTGGATATACAAGACAATGTGTGCATATGGATCGGACTGGAGGAAGAGTACTTGGCAAACAAAAACAGTTTACTTATTAGGATGATAGAACTGCCTTGCCCAGTGCCTGGAATCAAACACATGTTTACCAAATATGTGTTGATAATAAAAAAAATAATAAAATAATAAAAATGAGAAAATCTGATATGCCATATAACTGTGAATACTGGTCTCTGTTAGCCAATCATTCAGAGATAATACCACCCCTTTTTGACATAATTTTGTTATTTTACTTTTTTTCCCCTTTACTTCATGCAATACTATTTCCAAAGAAATTGGTGTCATCAGAAAAGTCTGCAGAGTCTATGAATATGGGGCTTAGTACACGGAACTGGATAAAGGTCACTCATGCATTTCTGATATCTAAAGCCAGGAGAAGCATTTGCAGATAGGCATGAGACCGGCTGTTTATTCATTAGTTGGCTGACTGTCCTTGGGAAAAACAAGCCCTTAGGATCTCAGACAGATCTGTGACTGGGTTTAGATAGGCCTTTAAATACTTTAATATGAAATGTCAAGATCAAACACACTGGGTCAATGAAGACAGATGAGCTCTTCAAAGAGTTAATATTTGAAAACTTTTATTTTCTCAAATGAGCACCAACACAGATTGGAAATATGACAGAAACAATGCACTTTTCTCTAATACTGAATCACTATGTACAAATACGGGAAAAGGTGAAGACAAATTATTTGAAAACAATTACCTTTGTTATAGAAGCATAGTGACCTGAAAAATGCCACCAAAGAAAATAAAAACCCAAACCCAACAAACACAGTTTGTAAACACAAGCACAGACAGACAGATTCTGTATTGGAAGATAGTCTCTGCAGGTTGGGAAAGGGACCGACTCCCACTGTCACCAAAATGTTATACAAAAACATATGGGCAGATAGAATTTGGTAACATGAGAATAGCTTTCAGTTTCTTCTTGGCTTTACCTTTTACTGCCAGTAGATTTCATATCTATTTTAATTAAAAAAAATTAAATATCTCTTTCCTCTATCTAGACAACTAGTATATTTTCTCATTTGAGGCAGATTCCTTTAAAATATGTAAGTTGATTGTGTTCAAGATTTGATTTCTCAGCCTCTTTCTGAACCTGAGGCAATCTGACCTTAAAAAAAAAAAAGCTGTTTATCACTAAGATATGTGTATTATTTTATTAATGTTCTTTTAATCCAAACCAGTTAATGTTTAACATGATGTGGCTTCTAAAACAGCTGGAGCCCTGCGATACGTGATTAATACACTCTCATCTCAGTTAGAAGCACAGATTTGACTGTGCTCCATCATCACAAACAACAGATCTCCTTTACAGTCTGTAAAAGCTGAGCACACAAAGCAAGAAAAAGGAGCAAACCTGCAACAGCTCCATGCTCAGGAAAACAAAAAATCCTCGTGGGTTCTGCTGTTGGTCCACTCAAAAACAGAAACAACCAGAGAAAAAGAGAAGAAAAACTGTATGCGCCCGAAGTGTAAACTGTAGTTACAGTGTCCCCACTCGAGAAAACAGGAGGCACAATTGAAAGTGCTTTTTACACACACGCGCGCGCGCACACGCACAACCAAAAACGTGATTCTGATTTGTTGGAAATTCTTCCAACAGGAAGAATCACTGTAAGTTGTTACTACTAAATTTACTTGGTTTTATTTATTTTCTTTTCTAGTCAATACTGATGCAAGAAAATATTTCAATTCTCAACCTGATTAATGTACTGCAGAGTCTGTTCCACTGGGGAAAAAATGCAGAGAGGCATTGCTTTAAAGCCTTGATCCAGATTAAAGTGATAGAGACCTTAAAAAAAAAAAAAAAACAAAATAAAAAACCGAAAACGTGTATTGGTGATCACTGTTTCCCTTAAAATATACTTCATGAAATGCAAAGGAAACCATAAAATTTAAAATGAAAATAAAAAGTGCTCTCAGGGGATCTGAGAAAACAGCACCAAATATATTATTTAAAAAATTAAATATTATTTACAAAAGTATATTTTACAAGCAACTGTTTCTTTTATATATATCCACTTGAAAATCTCTTTCTAAAGGGTCATCTCTTTTGCACACACTGATCCACCAGTAAAAATGCACTCTAGCCTATCCTCGTGAACTCAGGAAGAACACTCAGTCAGGTCCAGCTGACAGCTTGTGGGTATCGAGTTTGGCTGTATTTGATTCATGTCAAATCAATCCATCAGCAGCCTGAGACTAATGTCCCGGGTCCCGAGGGGTCTGGGTCTACTCCAGGGTGGCCAAGGTCGTATGACCTAGGGTGGCACAGGGGAGATGGAGCTAGAGAGTCTGCTGGCTGGACTTCAGTTCCAAACGAAGGCAGCTGCTGGCTGAGGTATAGAACTTCATGCTTTTCCCTTTCTCAAGTCTCCTTACTCTGTCTCCACTCCCCACACCCCGCCCCCAGACTTCACCAACAAACTCCAATTCCCCCAACCCACCTGGGGTGAATGAATGAGGTCTTTGGTTACGCTCTAGGTCAATAATTTGGTGAGGAAATTAAAGAATGAACTGACTGAGGCCATGAGTTAATTTAGCATCTCCATAGCTCAGCTGTGGCCTCTCCAAGGCTGCTCAATGTTAGATAGACAACCCATGAACAGAGCGAATGTTGTAAGAAGCACTTTTGGTTTCACTGACACAAAGGGATAGCCTAATGAGTTTTTTTCCCCTGTAGTTACGGAAAAACCAACACTCTACTCAGCTCTCTCACAGCAAGTATGGCGCCTTGCACCCACTGGAGGCTCACTGGATAGTCATCGAAAAAAAAAAAAAACACTCAGAACCAGGGTCTGACTGGAGCCTGCTCTGATCCATGCAACAGTCAAAGGCCTCATCCCCAAGGAAGAACAGTGGCACATTGGTCTTCTTCTCTGCCCCCCTGGAAACTTGAGGGTACCCCATGTCTAGCTGATGTCACCACATTCCATTTTCAGTTTGAAAGACAAAACACCTACCCCATGGTTAACTCCCATTTTCTTCCTATGGGAAAGACTATCAATAAATAGCCAGGACAATCCCTGAGGAAAGGGTCTAAGGAAAATCCATGAAGGAAGACTTTCCCTGAGGAGGGGAAGGGAGAGAGGGGAAATCCATGGCTTCTGTGCCGGGAAGCCGGCTTAGGAATGTGAAAGTTGAAAAACGATTTGAGAACTTGGGCCTGTGAGCCAGAGAAACTGTTCTTCTGGGAGCAGAAATTCAATATTTCTTCTGAACCTCAGTCTACCTTGCAGTAAATTGGGAAGAACAACTTGACCTCCCAGGGCTGTGAAAGCACTGGAAAGATCTGGACAGAAGCCTTGGGGAACAAAAGTCAATTTCTAAGAATCCATTTGTCTTACAGGGGCTCTCTCCTGAGAATCCTGGAGCTATCCTGGTTTCTGTCAGTCCTGCCACCTGCCCCTGGCAGGGCAAGCCCACACGTGTCTTGGGGCTCCCATTCCACCATCAGTGCGTGGAGACACACAAAAAACCATTTCCACCAAGGATGCGCTCCGAACAGAAATTGGTTCTGCTGCAGATGTGATTCTGAAAAGCTCCTGGGCTGTTGGCTGCTTTCATCTCAGTTCATCGCTTTACGGAGTCTCCATCAACTCATTCTTTTGTGAGACTTTTAGGGTGAATTTTCCGAGAGGGTCGGCCTACTTGGAGAAGGAGATGCTGAGAATTACCTAACACGCACAATAATATATTCAGTCTAGGAAATGAAACAAACCTAGTTAAGTGAGTTTCAGTCGTGTACTGTGGACTGGCTGAATTGCTGTAGAACAGACTTCACAGTGTTGATTAAATGTAACAAACTCCTCTTTCTCTTATGGGCCTTACAGGGATGCTCTCCACTTCCCTAATCGAAGGATGTTTGGATGTGGGGAAAGGGTAATATCGGATTTGGGCAGAACTCCTCCCTGCTGCTGGACCACATTGACAGCAGATTTCTCTCCGTGCAAGACATTCAGACCTAAGTGGGGCAATTAAGGGCATGAGGAATCTACCAGCCAGGTTATTACTAAGCTCAGAGCCTGGGGCCCATGCTTTCTACAGTCTACAGTAACAGGACTGGAGAAACACACCTGAAACTCTATGAACAAGAAATTGTCGATCCCACGGAAGCCACTATAAAACCAAAGAGGAAAGATGGACCAAACCTGAACTGGTTCCAATCTAAACCCCTCCAGGGATTACCCCTACCCAGTCCCCTCCCTCACCACACTCCTCTTATGAGGGGTCAGAAGGAAGGGCAGTAAGAATTGCTAATTGATCCTACTTTTTATTTCTCTGGCTCAATATCTGAGCCATTTCTTCAGAGCTCCCAAACTGCAGCCCCTTTGTGCCCTGCTCTCCTCAATTACTGATTTTACTTGGTTGCTGGTCAAAGCCTTTGGGATATTTGGATGTTAAGCCCATTGCAAATGACAGTCCCCTCACACCTTATCTACGGTGCCTAAAGAGGCAAAGATGATGATTGCCCAGAGACTGAGCGAGGCACCAGAGTCATCGCACCCACCGGGCCACTGCCCAAGTCACTCACTGCTGCCAGAACACTCGCCCACTCAGCCCAGGAGCACCAGGCCCTTCCCCGCCGACTAGAATCAGGGCCACATCTTTGTGCTCATTTGCTAACCTGGCACATTTGGTGTCAGGAACAGAAGCTTCTGGTCAGAGAGAATGCAGTCATGAGGTATTTTTTTTTCTCTTTGTCCTTTTAGTCAAGTCAATTATTTCAAGCCTAAGTTATCAGGTCTCCAGGAGTAGCGCAATTTTGTTCCTACCTCCACCCTTCCACCCCTTCCCCGCACCAGGACCCTTAAGAGTTTCCCTTTCCCTCTTCCTCACGCCCCCATGCCACTGCTCTCCTGACAAGAGGCCGTCAGGCAGCTCTCCCACGGGCCCTGGGGCCCTTACCAAGGTGGGCTGCCGCCATGCGGTCAAGGATCTGTTCCTTTTGTTGTTTTGTTTTCAGCCAAAACTAGAACAGAGAGAGAAGCCAGGATCAACTCACAAACAGATACAAAGCAAAGAGACAGAGAGACAGCGATTTAGAGGCCGGTCACCAGAAAGATGGCGTCAGGGTGGGAGGATGCCCCAGATGGCAAGGCCCCTAAATGGATGGAACCAAGTGTCAGTCACTCTCTCACGCTTGGGAAGAATGTTCGGTTGAATGGCGTTCACGTGGACACTGGGTTGGGTAGATGCTGTCCAATCAGTCCCAGCCATTGTCCTTGATCATGTGTGCTAGTTCAATGATGTATTTGCCTTCTTTATATTTCTGGCTGCTTTCAAAAGCATGTTCCTAGGAAATACAGAGGAAGAGAAGAGATACTGAACGACCGAAGACAAGAAAATGATTTTTTTTTTTTGAGGCGGAGTCTCACTCTGTCACCCAGGCTGGAGTGCAATGACACAATCTCAGCTCACTGCAACCTCCGCCTCCCAGGTTCGAGCGATTCTCTTGCCTCAGCCTCCCAAGCTGATAGGATAACAGGCACCCGCCACCATGCCTGGCTAATTTTTGTATTTTTAGTAAAGAGGGGGTTTCACCATGTTGGCCAGGCTGGTCTCTAACTCCTGAGCTCAGGTGATCCACCCACCTTGGCCTCCCTCATACCTGCTGGGATTACAGACATAAGCCACTGCACCCGGCCAAGGAAATGACTTTTGTAACAGAAAAGCAGGGGCAGATGACAGGTATCAGCATCACCGTGGTCTGGTCCCAGCTTTACCCTGACTCAGTGAGATGATTCCTAACCCTCAAGTGCTTTATGTCCCCCTCGCTTAGCTGCAGAACTGAGGCAACACCAGGACTTTCACAACATTACAACAGAATTTTCCAGGAGCTTCGCTCATTTAAGTCTTTGCAATGTCACCCCCTCAGTAAGGTCTTCCCCAACTACCCTACTTAAAATCCAACTTCCACTCCAGTACTCCCTTTCTGCCTTCTGCCCCAACCCCTGCTTTAGTTTTCTCCGCTGTACTTCTCACTTCTGAACATACATTATAATTTGCATTTCTATTTTGTTTATCCTCTGTCTCCCATGACTACAATATAAACTTCATTCTGTGCATAGACTTTCATATTTAGTTCATGGCTGTAGCCTTAGAAGACTGCCTGGCACATAATAGAATTTCAATACATAATTGCTGAATGAATTAGTACATTTACATATATATATAAATCTTGGTTTCTGGTGCTAACGGAAGTTTGCCCTGTGGAGAGATCCATAAAGTTTCTGTGTCATTCCTGCTAGCTTCTAAGAACACAGGAAAGCCTGGTTCTAATTTTAAATTGTACTTGTTAGGCTTAGAGATGACAGGGAGAGGAACAAAATACTCAAGAGACCAGACAGGTCTCCTTTTCAATCGGTTTTTCTTGCTGCTTCTATGTCAGATGTGTGGAGACAGGAGCTGTATAAACTCCAGGCCAGAGAACCTGGCAGCCCTCAAGCCCCACCCAACTGCCAGCCCCCCAGAGGGAGAATGTCATACTAACCACCTGGCAGGTGACTTTTCTAAACCCACAGCACTGTGGGCTCTCCCAGCGAATAAACCCCCCCGAAAGAAGTCCTGCAGAGGCAGAGGATAAAGGGCTCTTTTGTTTGCAGAGATACACGCGTAAGAACATCTTGGTGTATTCTCAGAAAAACACTGGTCATCTATCTGTGTCTCAGCTCCATATGCACAAGCAGTGGACATCAGCCCTTCCCGGAGCCCCCAGAATTAGTAAGGAATTGAGGCGTACCCTTGGGGGTTCTGGGTCACAGTTGTATCAACTGTGTTTTCTGTTCTAGAGCTCATGGGCTTTGAATTTCAGAACAAGAGCTCAGGCACACCACAGCAGCAATTTCCCTGACACTTCATTATTCCCTGTCTCTGTGCACACACACGCACACATGCGTGTATACGCACGACAGAGAAATGTGTTTTGGGAATAAGGTCCATTGTTCCACACTAATGTGTTTGGGCGGGAAGGAGGAGAAAGCAAAACTAAGAAAATGAGTTTCCCATTACAGAAAAAAAAAATTTCGGCTGGGCGTGGTGGCTCACACCCATAATCCTAACCCTTTGAGATGAGGCAGGAAGATTGCTTGAGGCCAGTTTGAGACCAGCCTGGGGAACATGACAAAACCTCATCTCTACCAAAAAAAAAATTCAAAAATCAGCTGGGTGTGATATCATGCACCTGTAGTCCCAACTACTTGTGAGGCTGAGGCAGGAGGATCATCTGGGCCCAGGAGGTTGAGGCTACCGTGAGCAAGACTGCACCACTGCACTCCAGCCTGGGGCCTGTCTCAAAAAAATAAAATAAAATAAAATAAAATAAAATAGAACCGGGAGATTCACACCTACTTCACAGAGGTAACAATGGGGTGGCTCACGCCTATAATCCCAGAACTTTGGGAGATCAAGGTGGGTGGATCACCTGTGGTCAGGAGTTTGAGACCAGCCTGACCAACGTGGTGAACCCACGTGTCTACTAAAAATACAAAAAATTTAGGGCTGGGTGCAGTGGCTCATGCCTGTAATCCCAGCACTTTGAAAGGCCGAGGTGGGCGGATCACGAGGTCAGGAGTTCGAGACCAGCCTGACCAACATGGTGAAACCCTGTCTCTACTAAAAATACAAAAAAATTAGCCAGGCATGGCGGCACATGCCTGTAATCCCAGCTATTCTGGGGGCTGAGGCAGGTCCTGTTTGAACCCGGGAGGTGGAGGTTGCAAGTGAGCCAAGATCACACCATTGCACTCCAGCCTGGGTGACAGAGCGAGACTCCATCTCAAAAAAAAAAAAAAAAAAAAAGGAAGGTTCCCTGGGCTTGCACATAGGAGGTGACGGATGCATATTTGGGGTCCTTGCTGTGCTGTGCACATCCCAGTGCTTGTCAGGCTGTTTGATCTGTTTTCACGTTGGTTTTCCTCCTGAGCTGCCATCATGACTGTCAGCGCTTTGAGGGCAGGCACTGGATCTTGTCAATTTTTTTGGTATTTAGTCAAAGGCTTTTGATAAACCTTTGTCAAAAGCATGAATCGTTTTATCTGAACCTCAAGCATGGAGCAAAACCAACCAACTCAGGCTTGTCGTGTATCTTCAATCCAGCACATCTTTAGGGCAGTAAGACAGCCAAGAGGCTGGGAAACACGGGAAGGGGAGAACTTTTCTGCACTTGATCTTAGCCAAAAGGCCGAGAAGCAATGAAGAACATTTCTGGATAATCACAAGCAGAACTGTGTCTCCCACCCCAGATCACCCAGAGGGGGCCCATGACTGTACAGAGGGAACAGAATGGCCAAGTCCAGCTTCTCCCACAGGAACAACCAAGTCAACCATAGGAAGCTGTGGCTAACCCGTCTTGGCACCACACAACACACTGTCTAGGTTTTTTTTTTAATTTTGGGACAGAGTCTCACTCTGTCGCCCAGGCTGGAGTGCAACGGCATGATCTCGGCTCAACGTAACCTCCGCCTCCTGGGTTCAAGCAATTCTCCTGCCTCAGACTCCTGAGTAGCTGGGATTACAGGTACCCACCACCACGCCTGGCTAATTTTTGTATTTTTGGTAGAGATGGAGTTTTACTATATGTTGGCCAGGCTGGTCTCAAACTCCTGACCGCAGGTGATCCACCCACCTTGGACTCCCAAACTGCTGGGGTTACAGGCCTGAGCTACTGTGCCTGGCCCCATTTTTGTTTGTAATCCTGAACATTTCCAGAGAATGGGGAAAATGGAATCTGAAGGCAGTGCTACCAGGCTCCACTGCAGATTCCACCTGGGGCAGTTTTTTGTTTTGTTTTGTTTTTTTAATGATTTCCACAATTTCAAACTATTTCAATGGAATCATAATTCTGTGCCTGGCATCTATTGCTCACATTATTTTATATGTGTATAAATATATTTTTTCTCCCAAAAGATGTTATTTTTAGAGCAGCATTAGGGTCACAGCAAAACTGAGCAGAAAGTACAGAGATTTCCCACATACCCGCTTACCCACCTCCAGATTCCCCCACTATCAAAATCCCACACCAGATTGGAACATTTGTTACAATGGATGAACCTACATTGACATACCATTAGCACTCTGCGGCAGGTTTGACAACTCCTTCAGGCTCCTTCAGAAGCCAGAGGCAGTTCATGAGCCATATGACAGGATAGGGAATTTGAGACATTTTACATGGACTAAATTGCCTTCCCAGAGACAGGAAGACCAACTTTTCACTATCTTCACAATGACAGGGAGGGCAAGAAAAGAAAGAATTGTGCAATGCATGGATGTACACATGCAGGCTGAAAAAATCTGCCCAATAATAATAACAATAACAATTTAAGTAAATTTTCACTGACATATGCTCTATGCAAGGTGAAGACCTAAGTATTTTACGGGCATGATCCTATTTAACACTCAAACCAACTCTGTAAGTATGAGGAAACTTAGCATAGAAGCTAAGTAGCTTGTCCAAGGACACACAGACAAATAAGTCATGGAGCCCAAATTTGAACCTCACTCTAGCTGCCTAGATGGTTCTTAACCGCTAGCTAGAGGGATTATAGGGGCAGTGTCTATGGTTATGTGGTGACCCCAGCGCATGTTAGAACAATCAGTCCCTAGTGTTGAAGCAGATCCTGGTCCTTCTCTCCTCTCACTCTGGCAAAGGACTGCTCACTTTTCCTAGGCCCCAAAGGGGCCTTAACATTTTTTGCTGAGTTAAACAATGAAAGAATAATTGTCCATTTGGGAGACGTCCAGCCATGACTACATCTGACAGTGGATGTTAATTAAGGCAGTTTTCAATAATGACTTGCTCAGGGCCTGGGGCCTAGGTGTTTTAGGAATATTTATTGGGTTCTTGATCAGGCACGGTGGCTCATGCCTATAATTCCAGCACTTTGGGAGGCCAATTTGGGAAGACTACTTGAGCTCAGGAGTTTGAGGCCAGCCTGAGCAACACAGTGAGACCCTATCTCTATTTATTAAAAAATAAATTTGTTGACCAGGCACGGTAGCTCACACCTGTAATCCCAGCACTTTGGGAGGCTGAGGCTGGTGCATCACCTGAGGTCAGGAGTTCGAGACCAGCCTGGCCAACATGGTGAAATCCTGTCTCTACTAAAAATACAAAAAATAAGCCAGGTGTGGTGGCGCATGCCTGTAATCCCAGCTACCTGGCAGGCTGAGGCAGGAGAATTGCTTGAATCCAGAAGGCGGAGGTTGCAGTGAGCCGAGATCGCGCCATTGCACTCCAGCCTGGGCGACAGAGCGAAACTGTCTCAAAATAAAATAAAATAAAATAAACAAAATAAAATAAAATAAATTTGTTTAATATTTAAAAAAGAGCATGGGCTCTGTGTCAGAATACTACTACATGGTCACCTCCTTTGAGAATGAAAAATTTGGCCGGGCGCGGTGGCTCAAGCCTGTAATCCCAGCACTTTGGGAGGCCGAGGCGGGTGGATCACGAGGTCAGGAGATCGAGACTATCCTGGCTAACACGGTGAAACCCCGTCTCTACTAAAAATACAAAAAACTAGCCGGGCGTGGTGGCGGGCGCCTGTAGTCTCAGCTACTCGGGAGGCTGAGGCGGGAGAATGGCGTGAACCCGGGAGGCGGAGCTTGCAGTGAGCCAAGATCACGCCACTGCACTCCAGCCTGGGAGACACAGCGAGACTCCGTCTCAAAAAAAAAAAAAAAAAAAAAAAAAAAAAAGAGAGAATGAAAAATTTAGAAATAAAAAATAAATAACAGAATATTACATGGATTCCTATCCTGGTGTGGCTATTAAATGGCTAGATTGCCTTGGACATATTGTTAACCTCCGTAAGTCTCAGTATCCCTATCCATAAAATAGAGGTGAAGACAGCTGGCATATAGTGAGCTGTCAAGAAAGGTTATATGCCATTACTATTATTATTTATTAAATCGAAAGGGGTGTGTGTCTCAGGGGTAGTTGTGAAGGAATGAATAGGAGGAGAGAAATATATCAACAGAAAGGAAAGAATGAGCGTGGTAGACAGGTGACTATCCTGGTCTAAGACAATCCCACAAGGCCATGGAAAGTCAGTAGAAGAAAGTGTTCTTCTGGCATAGGCTCTTGGCAATTCCCTTCCAGCCCTCTACCAACCAGACTCTTTTATACTCACGTATTTCCAGCCCAGAGTGGTTTTGCAGTTTTCACAGTAAATGTCTGCGACTGCATGCAGTCCTGTTAGCAACACTCGCTCTTCTGCAGGCCCACAGCCCACATTAACTCTATGTGGAGGCACAAAAAGAGAGAGTGGGTAGTCAGTGACATGCACATCAGTCATTCAAGCTGAGCTTCCAGCAAAAATTAACTGGGCAAGGCTGCCCCAAAGGGAGCCAACCCTGAGCTGAGCGGGTCTAAACCGATCTCCAAAAGTGGCCACAGGGAAATATCTCAGCTGGAAGGAATTTCAGATCTGCAAGTTCTAGTGGAGTGGGTCTACAGAAATAATCTTTATGGTTGAGAGTTTGCTTAAAATTGTAATTTGTCTAACAAATACTTCCAATCTGTGACTTAGGGGGACAAGCTGACAGCCACACTGTGAAGTCCACAGCCATAGGCACAGGTCCTCACAGCTTACTGAGGACTGAATGAAGCTGATGCCACACATGGCAGCACACAGTGGTCCTCATACAGGAATGAGTGATCCCTGGGTGCTGAATAGGCTCTACTCCTTCACAGGGTGCCCAGCTCAAGCCACAGGCCAGATTTCCATTTTTACAGTTTATGAGGCTTATGTGGGCTTCACCTTCCCTTCCCAGGCAAGAGGTGATAAACCTGGTGCCCAGGAATGGCTGAGGGCCCTGGAAACTACACATCCGCCCGAAGTGGGCCTTCCTTCCTCCTTAGGTCCCATGGCAGATCTTGGTGTCTTATTCACCCCTATTCTCTTCCCCAGTGACATATCTCAGATCTCATTATGAGCCCTCCATGTTGAGGCTCTCAGAATCTCCTCAGCTTCTTCCCTGTGGGACTACAGTCCTCTGATGTGCCCTCTGAGGGGAGTGTAGTGAATATATTATTTTTAGCCAGAGATGTTGGCAAGAAATGTTCCCCAAAGGTAACTGACTACCAATTGTGGAGAGTAATGCTCCACAGAGTTTTACTGTGGCAGAGAGGGCAGGGTTCATTGTTTAATCATCATCAAGGATTGCTTTTTCCCAGCCCTTGAATCTGCACCCCACAAGGAATGTACCATTCAGAGGCACTCACACTGAGTTAAAGAGGTATGCTCGTCCTTGACTTCCTTGGAACGACTGAAACGCAAGAAAACAAATCGATAGTTAGACATCCATTTCACCACCCGTTTGGGAAACCAACCCCAATCGCAATAAGCATGACCTTCCAGGACTGACACAGCAAAAGGGAGTACTGAGCCAGTTAATGGTGCCGCTGGCAGATGGCGTGGGGGCGGAGAAGATGGCAGAATAAACAGAGCCACAAAGCTTGATCTGGCCCACTGGACTGTTTTCACTAGCCCAGGTGAGAAAATAAAAAAAACCCAAACCCACCATGTCATTAAAAACTTCTTCCCTCCTGACATTGCCTGACACAATTAATTCACCTGAGATCATTAATCCGCACTGGCATTCCTGGTCCCACTTGATTTCAGCCATCTGTGCTGGTCACAGCTTTCCCAGGCTGGCCCAGGCATGGAAACCACCACAAGCTCTTTTGCTTGGCTTCTTGGTCCAGCCCTAACAAAGGCAGCAAAAAATCCCCAACCCAAGAATAAACTATCCAACCCACACTCATCGCTTGTCATGCCTTCTAGAAGATTCTAAGGACAGTTTACAATCCTAAATGGGAGCATAGGAGCTCTTTTGAGATGTAAGCAACTCGATCTCTGCATCACAGAAACGCTCATGAAGCAGCAATTCCACTTTAACCTCTAGCTTTACACAGGGGTTTCTTTCTTCTGGCTGGAGGGAGGCACGGAACAGGAGAAACAGGAGCCAGAGCCTGCCATGCAATCTGGCATCTGCTTTCATTAACACAGGCCCTGTCCATGTTTTCCCTCTCTGGTTACACTGAGAAGCCTGCCTGACATGAGCCAGCCATGTTCTGCACTGCTGCCTGCATTTTTAATGTGGCCTAACAACGGTGTCCTGAATTTAATATCTTAGTCTGCCCTGAAAAGCAACCAACAAACAAGGAGGTGAGTGGCTAACAGATGACCAGAGGGTAGGTGAGCACCAGACAGGACTCAGATTAGCACGCGAGACAACCATTTTTGTCAGATATGCAGGACGTCAGAGATCAGTGCTGCAGGCCAGTGTGAAAGATAAAATTCTTTTTTTTTTTTTTTGAGATGGAGTCTTGCTCTGTCACCCAGACCAGAATGCAGTGGTGCGATCTCGGCTCACTGCACCTCCATCTCCTGAGTTCAAGCAATTGTCCTGCCTCATGGGTGTCCTGTCATGGGTGGCACCCAATGATACCCATGTTCTGGACTCTTCGTGTTCCCTGCATTTCCTTTTTCTTTCTTTCCTTTTTCTCCCCCCCAAGATAGAGAGTCTCACTCTGTCACCCAGGCTGGAGTGCAGTGGTGTGACCGTGACTCACTGCAGCCTCCACCTTCTGGGCTCAAGCGATCCTCCTGCCTGAGCCTCCTGAGTAACTGGGACCAAAGGTGCATACCACCATAACCAGCTATTAAAAAAAAAAAATTATATGGCCGGGCGCGGTGGCTCAAGCCTGTAATCCCAGCACTTTGGGAGGCCGAGACGGGCGGATCACGAGGTCAGGAGATCGAGACCATCCTGGCTAACACGGTGAAACCCCGTCTCTACTACAAAATACAAAAAACTAGCCGGGCGCGGTGGCGGGCGCCTGTAGTCCCAGCTACTCCAGAGGCTGAGGCAGGAGAATGGCGTGAACCCGGGAGGCGGAGCTTGCAGTGAGCTGAGATCCGGCCACTGCACTCCAGCCTGGGCGGCAGAGCGAGACTCCGTCTCAAAAAAAAAAAAAAATTATAGAGACAGGGTGTTGCCATGTTACCCAGATTGGTCTTGAACTCCTAGGCTCAAGCAATCCGCCTGCCTCAGCTTTCCAAAGTGTTGGGATTACAGGCGTGAGCCACTGCACCCAGCCTGTTTGCCTTTGTCTTTAGCATCCTGGATTGAAATCATCTGTTTATTTATCTCACTCCCTCAGTAGACTGTGAGCTCCCTGAAGGCGTGCGCCATGTCTTCAATCTGTCTCTGAATGCCCAACACATAAGCACGTGCATCTGGCACACAATAGACATTTATTAAATATTCTGAGTCAATTACATTGTCTCTAGTTTCTTTCGTTTTCTATAAACAACTTTACTGAACTATAAGTGACATAATAAATGGTATATATTTGAAGTGTACTATTGGATGAGTTTTAATATCTGTCTATATCTGTGAAACCACCACCGCAATCAAGATTAAACTGCCCATCACACCCAAACATCTCCTCATATCCCTCTGAATCCTCCCCTCTGAATCCTCTTACCACTTATAGATCCATAGGTGATTACAGTTTTCTGTCACTATAATTTATATTTTCTGGAATCTTTTTTTGAGACAAGGTCTCACTCTGTCACCCAGGATGGAGTGTAGAGGCATGATCATGGCTCACTGCAGCCTTGATCTCCTGGGCTCAAGTGATCCTTCTGCCTCAACCTCCCGAGTAGCTGGGACTACAGGGGTGCACCACCGTGCCTGGCTAATTTTGGAATTTTTGTAGAGATGGAATCTTGCCATGTTGCCCAAGCTGGTCTCCTGAGCTCAAGTGATCCACCCAATCTGCCTGCCTCGGCCTCCCAAAGTGCTGGGATTACAGATGTGAGTCACCACGTCCAGTCCAGAATTTTTTTAAACAAACAAAATGTATTTTCATTTACAGTGTATATGTGTTTGACTTTTTTCACTCAGCACAATTCTTTTAGGATTCATCCATGTTGAACATATCAACAATTTATTCCCTTTTTGCTGCTGAGTAGTATTCTATTCTATGGATATCACAGTTCTTTTTGGTTTGGTTTTAATAAGAGATTTGAACTGGCTGATCTTCAAATCCCCTTCTAGCTTCAAAATTATATTCTCTTATTATTCCATGGTCCTAAGTTACAGGTAATTTGGAATGTCATCCTCTAAGAAACATTTGCTAAGACCTTCAAGTTCAGAGCTTAGAAGAAGGTGGCTATTGAGAAACAAATCCCAGAAGAAAGCAGACAGGAAAGTAACAGGAAGCAACAGAGCTTCACCATTAATGACAGAGAAAGGCTTTGAATAATGCATTCACTTCTTTCTCACCCCTGGATCACTGACTCTCTGCCAGACACAACTAGAAATACAGGGAGACAGGCAACACTGTGAGACTTACCAGGGCAGCGGTATCCCAGCCAGGTGTGCAAGACAATCCCCCAGACAACCCTTTTCTCCAGGGCAGTGAGGAAACACTAGCTCATTTTATATATTTTATCTTTAAAAAGTAAGTTTTGCTAAACGGTTACAATACATGGATTGCCACTAGGCCTTCCCTGGACTGGCATGTGTCCTGTATGTATAGGTATCTGGAAGGAAGGGGCTCCACTGTGGGGGTCAGAGGTGACAAAGGTGTTCTTCTTCCGCCTCTGCTTTCAGCATACTGTGAATACTATTGTTTCTGTGAATAAGGCTAATCTTATTTTTTTGAAAAACAAGATCATTAAATAACAGGATCTTTGCAATGTTTTGCATATGAGATGGAGTACTACAAAGGGGTTCACTTATGGTAAAGTACCTGAACCCTGTGCTATAGAGAGAACTGGCTTTTGTCAATATTTTTACCTTATATTATTTTTGTGGCTAAAAAATGATATGCTTGTACAAAAATTAATTTGAAATGGAGGATATTCAGAAGAAAATCTCTGTGACCTTGTGTTAGAAGAGAGTTCTTAGATACACCAGAAACACAATCTATAAAAGAGAAAAAAACTGATACACTGAACTTCATCAGAATCAGTCCACATCAAAATGGTTAAATATTTTTTCTTTAACTGACAAAACCAAGTGTTGGCATGAATATGTAGCAACTGGAACTCTCAAACATTGCAGAACAGTACAGCAACTTTGGAAATGAGGCTGGCAATTTCACTTACCCAAGTGAAACGAAAGCCTATGTTCACACAAAAACCTGTATGAGAGTGTTTTTAACAGCTTAATTCATAATCGCCCCAAACTGGAAACAACCTAAATGTCTCAAATGGTAACTGGGTAAGTAGACTGGTATATCCATATAACACTATTCTGTAATAAAGAGGAACAAACTATTGATATACAGAACAACATGGATGAATCTGAAACACATTACGCTAAGAAGATTGGTAAAAAGAATGTTTAACTGTAAGAGTTAGTAAGAGAGATGGAATTGATCTGTTATCTTGGTAACAGAAGAACGGTACTCTTAGGCCCTATAACAAAAGAAAGTCTTATAATCACTATTAGACTATATATTTATAAGACTATAAAACTAAATAGACTGTAAGATGCCCAGGTCCTAAGACTTATCTATGTTAAAACTCATATGACTCATATTCAAAGAGTGAATTTTACTGTATGTAAATTAAAAATTGTTTAAATTAATAAATTCGTAAAATAATAAGTCATTTCTAAAATCTATGCCTGCACACTCTATTCCTGTATCTGTACAATTAGGAATTGTAAGCAATTCCCTAATCTATTTAAAACTATTCCAAACAAAGAGTTTCAGAGGGGTTTGAACCCTTGTTCATTTTCATATTTTTAAATTCTTTTTTTAAAATTATGTTTGTGAAGGATAATTCTGAAATATAGTAAAAATACTTTTCAGTGCTAGGTGTGATGGCTCATGCCTATAATCCCAGCACTATGGGAGGCCGAGGCAGGAGGACCACTTGAGGTCAGGAGTTTGAGACCAGTTGGTCAACACAGTGAGACCTCATCTTTACAGAAAAAACCCAAAACCAAAACCAAAAAACCACTTTTCTTGAGAGTTTTCAAGAACAACCCTCTCATTAGAATAGGTCTTTTGAATTACTGTATCAGAAAGTGATCAACCAAGATTTTTTTAAAGGAGTATATCCAATCACATATACCTTCAGTAAAATTTAAAACAATTTTATATTTTCTTTCATCCATTTAAATTATATAAATGTTCATTAAAAATTGTATGCTTACAATGTACATATTACATGGCAGCACACATATGTATGTAATTTATAAATAAGTATATACATATTAGGAGTTTATGCTCAAATATTTTACTGATAGGGGTATGTCATTTTAAAAGTGTGAAGGCCAATGTTCTGGGGGTTCCTGTCTGCTTCCAGGCTGGTCCTAAGAGTCACTTTCTCTGGCCTGACACAGATTAGAATTCCTAGAGAGAGTTGGGGTGGGGGAGGGCACGTGGCAAAGCAGAGAAATGCCAGCCAGGCCCCGAGGCACCTCCAATGGCTTCCTCCAGGCCTGGTTTGAGAGAGTCTGCTGGGAGAGGTCCACATGTACAAAGGGTACTGAACCCCCTCTCAGGGCTGTCCTGGTGGCCATAGCCACTCAGGTTCCCGTGAGGAGCAGTATCGATGAACCTCTGTTTCCTCAGCCTGGCACTCGGGATCAGCTGTGTTTTTTGAGGCAGAGCTCTGGAAGCCTTTTCCATCATGGGTTCCATTCTGGGGCCCCTGCCAAGTCAACAATTATGATGAGAAAAACAGCCATGGAGAACAACAAGCTTCTTGCAGATAGACACAGACAAGAATAGCCCCAGCTGGGTTACTGGATCCTGTGGGGCCCAGCCCTGCCTGGCACGGCCTGGCACTCCCTGGAGTGAGGGTGGTACCGAAGGTGGGGAGACAGAAAGGAAGTTAAGGAAGCAATTAGAATAAAGCAAACAGAATTTCAGACCAGGAGATGCCAAACAGACTGTCAGACATATTTGTTTGCTGTCATTACTGCCAGGCAACAAGGCAGCTCTTTTCCATGTTGTGTATCAACCAAGGCTGGTGTGCAGGCCTCCAGGAAAGGGTTTTTGTTTTGTTTTTTAAGCCACACAAAACTTTTCTTCTGTCCTTTAAAGTAAAGTAATAGTTCCAGGCCCAGCCCTTCCAGCCAGCTCAAAGGAATGGAAAGGGCTTTGAGTTTCCTGTTTAGTAGCCAAAACCACGGATTTTGGGCCCCTTTGCAAGTCTGGAAGGCAGAAACTCCTTTTAAAAGTAGGAGAAACACAGAAAAATGAATATTCTGGATTGAAGCGGGAGGCAGCAACAGAGCAAACGTGTGAGTTTCTTCCCCCGGTGACAGATACAGGTCCTCACCTTGGAGTCCTATTCACTTGAACAGGCTTCTCCCTACATGAAGGGTCCAGCAGAGGGGCAGAGCCTCTCACACTTCGGCCCCCTTCTCTCTCTAGGAAGATCAACCAACCATTAGCCACCGAGCATATCCCTCAGGAGGTGCACAGAGATCGGGGAAGCAGACGCCCACCTGCCTCACCAGCTGACACCTGGGAACTAGGTGACCCCTTGCATATCTGCACAGGGTAAGAGGATCTAGTCTTGGCATCAGAAGATTCAGGTTCAAGTCCTGGCATTACAACTTCGACTTATTAGTCACCTGACCCTGAAAGAGTTAATTAACCTCTGAGCTGCCACATCTTTTTCATCTGTAAGTAGAAACCATGTCCATTTCCTAGGGTTGCTGAGAACAGTAAGTAAATGAAGCACAGAGTAAAAAGACCCTACCTCTCCTCTTTGGTCTTTTCAGGAGCCTGGAGGAGAGAGATGAAAACGTTGACTCTAACCTACTTGGTTCTTCAAACCTCTTTCTTTGGTGACTTTGGTCTCCCTCTTTCTCTATTATGCCAAAAGGCAAGGCTTCCCCCACTTTGCAATTCGATGACTCCATCAAAATGGAGGGATGGAACTGAAGCTCCCCATGAGACTTTTCCAGTTACAATCTTCTGTGAATCCACCTCTCTTAAAGCACCTGGCACTTGCTTCCTCAACTTACCACTCATACACAGTGTTACCTGCACAAGCTTCAGAGTCATATTGCCAGGGTACAAGTCCTGGTTGTGCTATATACTAGCTATGTTACTACCTTGAACAAGCTCATTAACCTCTCTGAGCCACAATTTTCTAGTCTGTAAAACAGGCACAATAAAATAGCTCTCACTCACACCAGATTTGTATAAGAGATAAGTTAGGGCTGGCCGTGGTGGCTCATGCTTGTAATCCTAGCACTTTGGGAGGCTGAGGAGGGCAGATCACTTGAGGTCAGGAGTTCGAGACCAGCCTAGCCAATACGGCGAAACCCCGACTTTACTAAAAATACAAAAATTAGCTGGGTGTGGTGATGCATGCCTGTAATCCCAGCTACGTGGGAGGCTGAGACAAGAGAATCACTTGAACCTAGGAGGCAAAGGTCGTCGAGATGGCGCCACTGCACTCCAGCCTGGGAGACACAGAAAGACTCCATCTCAAAAAAAAAAAAAAAAAAAAAAAAAAAGAAGTTAGATATTGTTTATCAAGTGCTTCATAAACTTCAAGACTCTATATACTTCGTTACTGTTAGAATGTTTCTATTATATAGCTTTAAACAAAACTCATTAGGCTGGGCGTGGTGGCTGAAGCCTGTAATACCAGCACTTTTCCCAGCACTTTGGGAGGCTGAGGCAGGCAGATCACTTGAGGTCAGGAGTTCGAGACCAGCCTGGCCAACATGGCAAAACCCGGTCTCCACCAAAAATGGAAAAATTAGCCAGGCACGGTGGCGCATGCCTGTAATCCCAGCTACTCGGGAGGCTGGGGCAGGAAAATCACGTGAACCTGGGAGGTGGAGGTTATAGTAAGCCAAGGTCACACTACTGCACTCCAGATTGGGTGACAGAGTGAGACGCTGTCAAAACAAAACAAAACAAAACAAAAACCCCAAACTTATTGATGTGCTGAGTTCAAAGAAAACCAACAAAAAAACTTATTGGTACAAACATAAACTTGAGCTTTTAAAAATTGAGATGTAATTCACATTACCATCACCCTTTTAAAGTAGACAATTCAGTGGTTCTTATATTCACAAGGTCACGCAACTATCACCACTATCTATTTCCAGAACATTTTCACACTCCAAAAAGAAATCACACACCATTAGCCGTCAGCCTCCATCTCCCTTGCCTCCAGCCTCTGGCAAGCATAAATCTACTTGCTGTCTCTATGGATTTGCTCAAGGCACTATACATTTCAACCCCTTATAGTACTTTTAGGTGTCTCAGTGAGAAGGCATCAGAAGTGTTCAGGTGCGGATACAAAGGAGGATTAGTAAAACCTTTGCCCTTGGAGTGTTGGCTAAACCCCAACAACTCAACAGATCTCACATTCTGTAGGGAAGGGTCAGATCAGTCCTTTTTCCATTCTTTTCTCCAACCATGGTTAGGCTTGGTGAGGTTTCCTATATTGGGTCAAAGTAAGCCATAGGCTCCATTCCAAAGAGTTGGAACCCAAGCAAAACAGTCCTAGATCCTGTTTGGATTTCAGCCTTGAGGATGCATATGGAGAAAGTGAGAGGGGTGATGATAAAGAACAAAGCTTAAAACTTCCAGAATTAGAACCCGAGTGCAACTGAAAGAAGCTGTGAACATTTAGGTAAGAGGAAAGACTGAAGGGGATTTATTCCATCTTCTCTGCAATAAGAACAAGAGGAAATAGACGGAAATGAGAGACTTGAGTTAATTATAAAGGAAGAACTTCCTGACTCTATTTGTCTTCCACATGGGGACATAGGTCACCAGTAAAGACTAGAATAGAACAAAGCCACTGTATATGCTTATGATTTTAAAAAGACTGTCACATACCTGTCTAGGAACCTTTGAGATGGGGGTAAAAAGCCGAGGGGCGAAAGGATGGCTTTCTTAAGGCCCCTCCTCCTGTGGCTTTGAGTTATGGTAGTCTCCATTCACTCACACATTCCCTCAACAGATGGAGGGAGGGGCAGGGAAGCCACTGGCTCTAAAGGAGGAAATATCTGCTGTGTGGAGTCATAAAATTCCAAGAGCATGGGAACATTCACATGCTTGGAACTGCAAAAACAAAAGGTGGTGAGGGGGCCTGGGTGCTGGTGTTTTATTGATGAAAGGGAGAGATTCAGCCAGGCACGGTGGCTCACACCTGTAATCCTAGCACTGTGGGAGGCTGAGGTGGGTGGATCACCTGAGGTCAGGGAGTTCAAGATGAGCCTGGCCAACATGGTGAAACTTGTTGTTTGGTAGAGACCAACATGGTCTCTACCAAAAAATACCAAAAAATTAGCTGGGCGTGGTGGTGTGCACCTATAATCCCAGCTACTCGGGAGACTGAGGCATGAGAATTGCTTGAGGTGGAGGTTGCAGTGAACTGAGATCACGCCATTGCACGCCAGCCTGGATAACAGAGTGAGACCTTGTCTCAAAAAATAAAAATAAAAATAAAAATAAAGGAGGAGACTCTGGGATTTAAGCCATTTAATGATCAGACTTTTCAAATTCCCTTCCTGTTGACCTACATGAACGGGCCCTTTTAGAGTCCTTTTAGGAGTCTCAGTGACAAGGTATCAGAAGTATTTAGGGGAACTAAGCCACTTTCAGGGATGGGCCTAGGGAATGGGGCAGAGAGAGATCCTATAAGATCTGTTGCCTCATGGTGTCGTGTTGCCTGATATTCAAGGGAAAGGATGCAGGCTTTGGAGCCTGAGAGGGACTGGACCCAGCCCTCACTAGCTGTGTAACCTTGGGCCAGTCACTTAATCCTTCTGAGCCTCAGGGTTCTCTACAGAAGGGAGAAACATATTGCCGATTCAATAACGCCCTATTCCAGAGGGACACGGTGAAGATGAAACGATTGTGCATTAAATGATTGTGTGTATAGTAAGTACCAAATGTGGCTCATAAAAAGCATTTAATAAATGTGTTTCCCTTCACACCAGCACAGGCTTTAAAATGGGAGCTGCGTAACTAGTCTGGAGAGGCCAGGCTGTCCAGTCAGAGCTCCCCAGACTCTTCCAAATCCCCCTACAGCTTAGACCCCATAAGTTCCTCTCCCACACCTCTTCCAACTGTCCTAAGGGCTTCAAATGGGGCTTGGGCAGTGTGGTTGTTCTCTGCTGAACCAGGAGCAGGATAAACCTCTCTAGTCTGTGGCATGGGGTTAGAACAGCAGATGCCAAGGTAAACATGCAGCCAGTGGGAAAGCGGATGCTGCCAGCTCTCAGTGTCCTGCAGAGAAGGAGTGAGGCATGGGAAGCAATGCCTCACCCAGAAAGATGGAGAGTAGGGGATGACCATGATCAGATATCCCCATCCTCTACAGAAGAGAGGCCAACATGTCATCCTCACCAGGTCTGTTTAGGGAGTCTAGCTTCTGAGTTAGACACTAAGGGTGGTGCCAGGACATGATGGCAGTCAGTCATTAAGAGCTGGGCCCAAGGCCGGGCGCGGTGACTCAAGCTTGTAATCCCAGCACTTTGGGAGGCCGAGACGGGCGGATCATGAGGTCAGCAGATCGAGACCATCCTGGCTAACACAGTGAAACCCCGTCTCTACTAAAAAATACAAAAAACTAGCCGGGCGAGGTGGCGGGCGCCTGTAGTCCCAGCTACTCGGGAGGCTGAGGCAGGAGAATGGCGTGAACCCGGGAGTCGGAGCTTGCAGTGAGCTGAGATCCGACCACTGCACTCCAGTTCGGCAACAGCGCGAGACTCCGTCTCAAAAAAAAAAAAAAAAAAAAAAGAGCTGGGCCCTCTTCAGTTCAAATATAAGCCAGAATCGTCAGGAGGGCTGAAATATGGGAGCTCAAATGTCTCTCAAAGCATTGGGCCCTTGAAAACAATTGTTAGAGTTAAAAATGATATGTAAATTAATATGCCTAGGAAGAACAAATACCAATTTCCTTACTTATGTTTCAGTTTGCATTCCTGATCCCAAAGCCAAATGGGCACTGGCAAATGAAAATGTTCTTATACTTCAAAGGCTGCCTATAAGGTCAGTGAGCAAAGCCTACCGACCCCCAAAGTAAGACTTCCTTTGTAACCAATCTAGGCAAAGAAGGCCTGAGAAAGCCGCCCTCCACAACGGAAGCCGCATGCTGCAGAGGGGATTGCTTTGAAAATATTCTCTCTTTTTCTTTTCTTTTTTTTTTTTGAGACGATGTCTTGATCTTGTTGCCCAGGCCGACATGCACTGGCGTGATCTGGGCTCACTGCAACCTCTGTCTCCCAGGTTCAAGCGATTCTCCTGCCTCGGCCTCCCGAGCAGCTGGGATTACAGGCATGCACCACCATGCCCAGCTACTTTCTAATAAGCAATCACTACAGTGAAATTAGACTTTGTAGATGAGACTGAGGTGGCTCACAAAAGTGAGTTAGAAATTATGAAATAACAGTTATGGCTCACACTCATATGATAACTACCATGTATCAGGCAGGATTCAAACAGTAACTCCAAGCAAAGTAACTTAATCCTCTCAACAAAAAACAATGAAAATCAGGTAGGTACAATCATTCTTCCCACCTTACAGATGAGAAAAGTAAGGCAAAGACAGGCTAGGAAATATGCCTAAGGTCCAACAATCTGGCCGGACGCTGTGGCTCACACCTATAATCCCAGCACTTTGGGAGGCTGAGGTGGGCAGATCACCTGAGGTCAGGAGATTCTGACCAGTCTGCCAACATGGTGAAACCCCGTCTCTACCAAACATACAAACATTAGCCGGATGTGGTGGTGGGTGCCTGTAATCCAGCTACTAGAGAGGTTGAGGCAGGAGAATCGCTTGAACCTGGGAGACAGAGGTTGCAGTGAGCCCAGATCACGCCACTGCATGCCAGCCTGGGCGACAGAGAGAGACTCCATCTCAAAAAACAACAACAGCAACAACAAAACAAACCCACAATTAACAAATGATGACAGAGGTCCAGGCAGTGTGGCTCTAAAGTCCAGGGAAGAATGAAATGAAGATGGGGTCATGAAGGTGCCATCCAAATGACTTCCTAAAAGGAAGGGAGCCTAAACAGAATGAGACTAGAACTGACAGGTATACAGTATGCCAGAAAATGCAAAACACTTTCACATGTGAACTGATAAAACCGCCAAGACAGACGAGGACACTGAAGCCCAGTGCTGTTTAAGAAACTTCTCCAGTTTCACACAGCTTGTAAGTCAAGGTCAGAACTTTAAACCCACAGCTTTTGACTCTAAGTCCCAAAATTTTTCTAGAGGGTATTCACTGGGAAAGTCTGTCTCTCTGATGAAGAAGGATGGATCAACCTGTCAGAAGTTATGAAAATCTCTTAGGCTATTCAAATTTCTCTGCTCTGATTCCATACTGACTTAGCAATGTCCTAAATTTAATTCTCTCGCTCAAGTGGGTTTATCTTCAACAAAGACAACATACAGTCCAAGCTTTCAGGATGATCTGCTCTGCTGTAAATTAATGCATTAGAATTGCATTTTCCCAATTAACTTCCTGTGAGTTGTGTGACTGTGAATCACTTCACCAGAGTTTGGTCACTCAAGTGAACAGATAATATTAAATTTGTACACCTACAATGCTTAAGGCTGACTGAGGACCACCGAGGGGAATACCCTCTGAGTCCCAGCCTAAAAACAGCTTTTTCATCTCAAGACTGAATGAGGCCGGGCGCGGTGGCTCAAGCCTGTAATCCCAGCACTTTGGGAGGCCGAGATGGGCGGATCACGAGGTCAGGAGATCGAGACCATCCTGGCTAACACGGTGAAACCCCGTCTCTACTAAGAAATACAAAAAAATAGCCGGGCGAGGTGGCGGGTGCCTGTAGTCCCAGCTACTCGGGAGGCTGAGGCCGGAGAATGGCGTGAACCCGGGAGGCGGAGCTTGCAGTGAGCTGAGATCCGGCCACTGCGCTCCAGCCTGGGCTACAGAGCGAGACTCCGTCTCAAAAAAAAAAAAAAAAAAAAAAAAAAGACTGAATGAATGATTCTAATTTAAAATCTCTTGGAAACAAATAATTAAAAGCTAAGAAACTCTAAATCCCTTCTTTCTTTGGCACCAGGACCACACGGCAAAGAACTAGCAAAGAATACCAAAGAATGCTTCAGGAGTGGTAAAGAGAAATATTTAAGTAATTACAGGCCACTGGAATCTCATGCAGCGGGCTATAGTTTGGGTACAGTGGAGGATCTCAAAGGAAAACATACATACGCGACTTTATCCAGTTTTAAATACACTCACAGATACTGGGATTTGAAAGACCCCTCCCTACTCATAAAGGTCAACCATGCACCTGAAGCATGGCTCTCCCCCACATTTCTACCAAACCTCTCCTTGAATACTTTCAGGGGCAGAGAACTCACTACCTCCTGAGGAAGCCCATTCTACTGCCAATGACTCTGACAATGCCAAAATTCCTCATGTGAGCTGAGCTCTTTCTCCTTAGAGCTTTCTGATTCCTCCATCTTTAGATCCGTTATACTTCAGGTTATAGATTTAAAGCTCTTATCTCTCCCACATGAGGTTTTCCTTCTATGTAACTTCTCCCAGTTTAGTAGCTTGGTAGAATGAAAGAATTATGCAGTTGGATAAACTGACTAGATTCAGTTCCCAGTTCTAGCACTTCCTCTGCCATGTCCTCTTGGTTTGTTCAGCTTTCAGGTCAAAAGTTCCTCATCTGTGAAATGGGATAACAATATCCACCTTCTTCCTACCAGTCCCTTCAAATTTTCCCTATGTGGCCTGGTCTATGTTCACTATTGTTTTCTATACCTCTTTTCCATTTCATACTAAAAGGTGTTCCCTAGACACTTCCTACACTTTTCTTCTAATGCTAATCAAAGCACCAGGCCTTACTGAAACAATTAATTGGGCTCCAGGTTGCATGCACAAACCAAAGTACATAGATTTACGTGATTGTCCCTGCTGTGGCAGTTGTCCAACATCAGGCTTTCCTCCCGTGAGCGTATTAGCATATATCCACCTTCAACCATTTTATTCCAACCCTCTGGGACTGGATTTAGGAGTAGAGTTGTGTGAAACAGATCAAGGAAGAGACAATGTTACTTGAAAGGGTCATGGTGGTAAGAATTATGGTGGGGATTGAAGAACTCATAGCCGAAGAGCCTTATGAAAGAGACATGGGCATATAATTGTTAGAAGGATTTGAGCATAGGGTGCTTGCCAAAATGCAAGAGCACACACTGATGCCTCTCGGTATTCCCTCCAGAAATGGAACATAACTGGGTCAGAATATCCAGACTACCCACTCCACCCCTGCCAGGCAAGGCTAGATCATCTGCCTTCAACTAGGATGGTGTCCTCAGCTAGATCCCCGATACTCTGAACTGGGATTGCATCATCTGTGAAATGAAGGGATTGAGCAAGGTCTCTTACAAGGGTGAACATTCTGTGAGTCCATATTCTCAAGAGAATAGATGCCTCGCATATTAAATGAACATTTCTGACTCAGACTTCTCTTGTGTTTTCAAACTTCCTGTTTATCTGCGTAAAAAGCAAGTCTTTTCTGCTCATCAGATGACTGACCTTATCTGATCATTCCTTAAGACTCCCATCTTTAGACACAGAAACATAAACCCCTTCCACTTATTTGGGTGCTCAATCTTTCTTGGCCAACGCAAGTGCCCGACTTGCTGCAAAATATCAAGCATTGGAAAACAATCTCCAGAGCAAAAAAGCTTTGTGTCACACTGAAGCAATCTCTGACGGTAACAAATTAGAGGGAAACCCAAGCGTCCAATAAGAAGGGAATGGCTCAGAATGTTGTGCTAGGGCCGAATGAAGAAATACTGTGTCTCCGTGATGATAAATCAACAAATATCTAATGAACAGCCATGTCCAGAGCCTTGCTGGGCACCGCAGAGAGCACACAGCTAGTCCATCTAGCCACCTAGAAAACGAGACTAAAATACATTAAGTCTAAAGCAGTATAATTTGTGGCAATAAATTATGGTTGTTAAAGGAGTTCAGAGAAGATGGATGGGACAGGAGGAGATGAGAGCACTGCAGGAGGGCTGATCACAGCAGAGGGCTTTCATGAAGAGGAAGTAAGGTCAAAGAGGCTGTGAGGCCTTGAAAGCCAACAGAAGCCCCCGGCGACCTACTCCATCTATAGTGATTAAGCAGCTGGAAGTGCATCTGTTTCGCGGCTAAGGACTCCTCAGTACAGTCCAGCTACATCCCCATCTCTTTCCTACGGAGAATAACAACTCGAGGAGAAATCAATGGTGGCCCTGAGATGTTTACAACATATAATAATAAAAATAGGCTGGGCACCACTGCTCACGCCTGTAATCCCAGCACTTTGGGAAGCTGAGGCAGGTGGATCACAAGGTCAGTTCGAGACCAGCCTGGCCAACATGGCGAAATCCCATCTCTACCAAAAATACAAATTAGCTGGGTGTGGTGGCACGTGCCTGTAATCCCAGCTACTGAGGAGGCTGAGGCAGGAGAATCACTTCAGCCTGGGAGGCGGAGGTTGCAGTAAGCCGAGACCATGTCATTGCACTCCAGACTGGGCAACAGAGCCCGTCTCAAAAAATTAAAAAGTAATAATAACACCACACTGTATGTTCCACGGTTTTGATACTGCCTCAGGGCATTGTCATAAGCACTATTTCCTCTCACTTCTCACAACCACCTTGGGTATGAGGAAAGGCAACAGTGGATGGGGATAGAGTCAGTCCTAAAACACACATCTTACAAAGCCCCTGCCTCTCTTAGGCATCTGCTTTGTGTGGTGAGCATTGTCCATTGTGCCCACATCTAAACACAGGGCATTCTTATCACTCTTCAATGCACAAATATTTCCTTACTGAAGGGAGTGGAGAGGGTGTGGGATCCTTAGCAGCACTGGGCAGTAAATCTGAAAGCAGAACTTGTTAGTTTCTAAACAAGGACCAGCCAGTTAGACCACAGAGTGGGTGTTTCCACGCAAATTCCAGCACTTTCATGTTGCTCCATGAACTGAGCCCAACCAGGAGAGCAAGCCATGGTTTTTGTATTTTTCTTTTTTGCAACCAGCTAAGGAGCCTTTGATTAGGCCTAGAGAGGGACTCAATTAGCATCATGGAAACAGAGGAGATTTCAGAAAGGAAAGGTCAGTCGCAAGTCTAGCATTTGCTATCAGCCATCTGCCAAGCAGGAAGTGCTACTCAGATCTATTTTTAATCATCTTCCCTAGGCTAGGGCTTCTGGGAAAATTCAGAGGCCAGGGTTATTCCAAGACAAACATTTAATTGCTACCTTTCTGTACACATTTTAAAACAGCCTCTGGGCACTCAAGACCAACTTATACACAGAGGCCCAGTTTCTGGGTTCTGTCACTCTGGTACCTACATCCAAGGTTATCTTTGGAAGCCGTGACGGGGGACCTCTCCTTGGGGACTGTCTGGGATATCAAGTAACTCCACATAATGTAATAATTCCTATAGCCAGCAGGTTTCAGATACTTGCTTTGGTTGCAAGTGACAGGAAGAGAGGAGGAGGTGGGAATTCAGGTCCAGGAGCTCATGTTCATTCCCCAAAGAAGTGAGACCAGTGAAGTGAACTGTGCAAACTTCCTCGTCACTCCCATTTTCATTTTAAGCACTTTTATCACTTTAGAAAGGTAAATTAAAACCAGTTCATCCAGGCAGCAATCTCGTTTGTTACTAAAGATACTGACTGGCTAAAGAAAGGGGAGAAGTTTCATCTTAATTCCCAAGGCCCCAGCCTGTGCTGTGGCCGGTGCATCCAGGCATGAGAACATTCTGTCCACTGGCTCCTTCTCCCTCCTGTCTCGCAGCAGTGCTATGTCTCAGTTCAACGCAGCCCAAGGAATGAAACATCTCTGAGAGGTCTGGAGAGGGAGTCTGGCACAGCCAGGGCAGACTATGCAGAGACAGAGCCTGGCTCAGGCAGCCCCTGCGTTCTCCAGCTCACCCAAACACAGTTTCCTCGCCTCTCCACATTTACAAACTCAGCCTCCAATTTCCATCCCAAGGTAAAGCCTGAGCATATACACGACTGTGCCCCAGCCAAGCCATGTTCCACCTGCCACTAAAGAAGTGGAGGATTGGGGACAGGCAGCTGGTCACCACCCAGTGCCTGCCCCATCCAACAGCGAGCTGCAGAGCCCACTGTGCCTGCAGACAAAGGGGCCTGCTCAGCATCCTACTCACCTCTGGACCTTCCCCCTTCCCTACTGTCAGAAGCTTATCTGTCTGCGAGCAGCCGGTGGGAAAGCTAAGCCGAAAGGGCACCTTGGCCGTGGGATCTTTGCCTAAGGATGTGAAACAGGAGACTAGGTATTTGGGGCAACTTAACACCAGCCAGAGGCCAGCCAGCAGGCCAGGGAGGAAGGGACTGACTAGACAGGCATGTGCTTCACAGGAGCTCTAACTCCCCCGGCCAGGGGCTGGAATCCTCCTCCCAGTGTGCAGAACTCTACTCTAGTAAGCTGGGACACACATGCCCCTGGGGAAAATAAAACAAAAACAAAAAAACAAAAAAGGGCCACTGCACAGGGTCACTCCCCCGACCCAGTTGGACTACACATTAATTGGGGCTTCTGAGCCCTGCTGACTCTTGAGTTCCTCTTCTTGTCTGGTTTCAGCAGAGAAGGGAGTTAATCAGCAAACAGCTTAAAGGAAGGATAACTCTCTGCCCCTGCTGAGGGCCACCTGTGCCCCTCCTCTGTGTGCCATGGCTTGATGGGCCAGTAAACCCTATTGAAACAAACAGCAAAGAAACAAGCAGAAGCAATCTGGGGTGCCATGTTTGGTCCAAGTGTAAGACACCAGGAACAGGGGGTTACCTGGAGATTTCAAAGCCAAGCAGACAGCCTGAGAAGGACCAACGGAAGCACTTGTAGTGGGGTGCTGACCCTGTACTGTACCACCCTGAGAGTGAGTGTCTCCTTAGACCTTGTGTCCTAGGTGGCTTGCTTCCCTCGGCCATCAGGGCCCTGATTCCACATCACTCTCAGACCCTCAGAAAAGGAATCTCTGGGGTGGGATCTGGTGATCTGCCTTTGTATCTCAGGTGATTCTGATGTACTGTCAGATTTGGGAATCACTGTCTAAGAATCTCCATTTTCCAATGCCTGTTTCAATTATTCTCCAAATACATAAAGACTGCAGAAGCCACTTATTTCCACCTTCACTTGGCCCTGTTCCAAATCTCATGGCTACATCAAAGCCACTGGAACTCTGCAACTGAATTCTCTCTTTAAATTCAGAGAAAAACTCATCAACATGAGGTTGCAATTGCCAGGTTTCAATGATTTGGGGAGCCTTACTCAGGAAGCCAGGAGTGTCAGGCGAGACAGAGTGCCCAGGCCCTGCAAACCCCCAGACCTCCATGAACAAAGGCCCTCTTCTTAGAGTTATGACTGCTTGCTATTTGCCAGTGATCTACCTGCTTGTTGTGTAGCTGAAGGCACCACCAAGGAGGGACCGGGCCTGACTATTTTTAAACGGCTATGGCATGTTATCAATGCCCACCACTCCACAACATCAACATTGTATAATCACACAAAGCTCAAGGATATATGGTTTACAGAAGCTAAAGAAGTTGATTTTCCAAAATAGGCTATGTTTTATTCTCATCTCATCTCAATAAAATCCTATTTGCTTAAAACCTTTTACCAGCTCCTCACAGCATCCAGAACTGTGTCTAAACTCCTTCGTTTGGCCTTCTAGGCCTTGCGTGATCCACCTTGACCTGCTTCCCTAAAGCACAGACTCCCCTGACTCCCCATCTGTCTTCCCTGTGGTCCCTGGACTTGGTCTTGTGTCGTGTTTCTCTGTCTCTGCTCAGAATGGACTCCTCTTTCTTGTCTTTGTTTTCTTGTCCACTTAGTAAATGCTTATAAACACTAATCTTAGTAAACATTCATCCTGCTCTTTACCCTCATAACATCTGGAACAACCACTTACAGTGAAATAATGACTGTGTTTCACTACATTTTATCACTGTTTACCTATTTGCCTTCCCCATTAGATCATAAGCTACTTAAGGGCAAGAATTTCAGGCAGGTGCACTGGTTCACACCTGCAATCCCAGCACTTTGGCAGGCCAAGGCGGGTGGATTACTTGAGCCCAAGAATTTTAGACCACCCTGGGCAATATGGAGAAACCTCGTCTCCACAAAAAACAGAAAAATTAGCCGGGTGTGGTGGTGCACGTCTGCAGTCCCAGCTACTCAGGAGGCTAAGGTGGAAGGATCACCTGAGCCTGGGAAGTTGAGGGTGCAGTGAGCTGTGACAGTGCCTTTGTACTCCAGCCTGGGCAACACAGTGAGACTCTGTCTCAAAAAAAAAAAAAAAAAAAAAGAAAAGAGAATTTCGTTGCATTCATTTCTGTATCCCCAGTGCTTCATACAGTAGGATTTAATATATGCAGGGTGATCAGGAAGGTTAAGTGACTTGCTCAATGCCACACTGAAAATTTAGTGCAAAGCCAAGTCTGGAGCAGAGATGGCTTGACCCTCATTCAAGGCTTTTCAAATGGTGCCACAGATTCTCCGTCAGCAGGGCCCCACACTGTTTTCCCATTACAGTGATGACACTGTAGGAAACTATGTGCCCTATCTGGCTTGATCGCCTTGTAACCTACGGTGGGAACCTGTGGGTGCTAGACGGCTGGGGCTGAAGTCTGGCCTATGGAATGGAATTCTCACCAGGGTGTCAATTAAGACCTTGTCAATTAGCACAGAGACTCAACACCTACACTCTCCATACAAGCCACCATGCTGGTTTGAGATTCCTCTTGAAATCACAGAAATCTATTTCTCCAACATCCATTTCACAACAGTCATTCTAATCATCTTACCCAGGGCTAAGTAAACCAGTCCAAGGGCCAAATTGGGCCTTTCACCTGTTTCGCAAATGAAGTTTTTCTGGAAAACATCCATGCTCATTTGTTTATATACGCTCTGTGGCTGCAGATTTGAGTGGAGACCCTGCGTACAGCAAAGCGTAAAATACTATCTGGCCTTTATAGAAAAAGTTTTGCAGACCTTTGGATGGAGCCCAAAGAACAGGGAATCAAGACTGCAAACAGCTCCTCCCTTCTACCAAGGGACTGGCTGCCCCTACTCTGAAGTTAGTGAACCAACTGGCTTTTGAATGAAGTCATTTCTTTTTTTAGCCCTGGTTACAGGCCTGGGATCCAGGAGGAGATTTTTGCCTGTCAGAGGCACACAGGGACCTGCAACACCTAGCACATGGCCTGGCACATAATGGCACTCAATTAATGTTTACTGAATAAACAAAGGCATGGGAAATCAGCCAGTCTGAGCCTTGAACAAAAGTCCATACTCCTGTCAGTTTCAAGGTGACCAGTCACACAGGTACCTGGCAGCAGCCGGGTGACCTAGATTTGTCAGACTTTATCTTATCGGCTTTCCTTTCTCCAAGCACTTGTCCCCACAATGCTCAGGGAAGGTTGGCCTCTTGTTTTTACAGAGAAAGAGATGGACAGGGAGGAACTCTCCTCCCACACCGACACACTTTGCGTTTTTTTTTTTCCTCTCCCGCTGCGGGGAGAATCAAGAAATATGGGGGCTTCCAGCTTCAAAGAGCTCCATGAAGTCTTGTTTCACCGGCTTCCTCTCTCCTCAGGTTTCCTAGCTGAATGTGTCTGGGATGAACCTTAAAGGCCCTCTCATAGTTCTACCTGTCGTCTGGAACATTTGGCATCTAAAGGGGAAAGGCCATCTGTGGATGAAGCTGCCAGCTTTCAGAAGGTCAGGAATGTAAACAGTGGGGAGAGGCCTGGTCCTGAGAACACAGACATTCCTCCAAAGATGCATCAGAGAACAGGCGGCTGCCCCACTAGGCTGGGCTAGCTCAGGCCGACTCTGCAAGGGAGGACAGGGACGTCAGGGAAACAAAAGGCTGAAAGCACTTCAGCCTCTCATGAAAATTAGGCAAAGCTGAATGGAAAGCACTATGGAAATGCTGGTTTCTCAGCCACCCTGGATAACCCTAAGGGCCAGGTTCAGGAAGGAGATATTCATTTCTCCTGCCACCAGCCGCTTTTTCAGGTGCTAGGCCTTCCAGGAACCAAAGCGTACTGGGTACAGGCTCAGTGAAGGCAAAGCTTGCATCTGTTTGCCACTGTATTCCCAGGGTCTAACACGTAAGAGGAGCTCACGCAACGTGGAATAAATGACAGGCCCAGTGCAGAAGGGTTCACTCAGGGATTTTTTGTTTTGTTGAGGAAACACTTATCTGCTTCCTCATTTATCGGCTGGGACGCTAAGGTGACAGTTAGCTTCCCAACAGATACATGAGGAAACAGAAAATTGCTCTTGGTGGAGCCAACCCTAACAGGAAGGAAAAGGAGCTCCTGGGCCCCCAAAGATAGAGAATTTTCCTTTTGATGATCACAATTTACCCCTTCAAAGACCCAAGGGTATCAGGGACCAAAGGCGAGGGGAGACCCAGCGCCACCTGCTCTGCCTCTTGACATCACTGTGGTCTGGAGGGGAGGGAGTTTACAGATTGATCAGATGTTGTTGTTTTAGCAGCAGCTGGCGGAGCCATCTCCTCCTCTCTTCCTCTCCCCCTCCTCCTCCGACTCACTGTCCAGCCAGGGAGACAGGGAAACAGCTAAAGCTCCTCTTGACTGGGCAGCCCTTACCCCAGAGATAATACTCTGGGTCACCAGGTCAAACCCTCCTTTCAGCAGCTTTGCTGAGTGCTTTGGAAACAAAGGTTATCAGAGATTCTCTTTTGGTTTTGTTTTTTTAAGATAAAGAAAGCTGTTTCCTTCAAAACATTCCCCCATCCCCTGGCCGAAGCATCACAGAAGGAATCAAACTGACAAGCAATTCTCAGCTCCAGCTTCACTGTCCAGGCCAGGGACTTCTCTTCTAGTTGCCTGGGCTGCTGTGTCACAGCAGACTGAGGTCCTCAGGTGGGTCAGAGGCACAGTAACCACCTGACAGACTGGAAGAGAAGCAGGCAGGGACAGGCTTTTCCACTGGCATTCTAGAGAGGCCTCGCTGCTGCCTGCAGGTAAGGCCCCAGAGAGCCGTGGTGGAAGGTGCTGCTATTTCATTACCTCCTGAGACCTGCTGGTCCCCCTGGGATAAGGAACAAGCGACTCCATAATGAGAGGCCTCAAAAGACCACGGATGACAGCTGTAGGGCTCAAAGGCAACTGCTGAGACTCTCCAAAAAGAAGAGCAACTAGCAAGTGTGCCAGGCCTGTTGGGGTGCCAGGCCCTAGTTCTGTCACTTTCCATTTGGTTTTCCTTAGTGACTATTCATAGAATAACACTAGCTTCCAACATTTATTGAGCATTTGTCATATGCCAGGTCCTGTGGTGAGGACTTCACATTGATTATCGCATTTAATTTCCACAAAAATCCCAGCAGGTATCTAATATTACTATTATTCCCATTTGCCGGTGAGGCCATTAAGACGCAAAGGGGGCTGGGCGCAGTGGCTCATGCCTGTAATCCCAGCACTTTGGGAGGCCGAGGCCAGTGGATCAACTAAGGTCAGGAGTTCGAGACCAGCCTGGCCAACATGGCGAAACCCCATCTTCTACAAAAAAAAAAAAAAAAAAAAAAAAGAAAAAAGCTGGTGTGGTGGCAGGCACCTGTAATCCAGTTACTTGGGAGGCTGAATAGGAGAACAGGAGAATTGCTTCAACTCAGGAGGTGGAGGTTGCAGTGAACTGAGATCGCACCATTGCACTCCAGCCTGGGTGACAGAGCGAGACTCTGTCTCCAAAAAAAAAAAAGAAAAAGAAAGAAAAAAAAAAAGACAGCTGCCATCTTGCGTCCCCGCGTGTGTGCGCCTAATCTCAGCTGGTCCACCCGAGACCCCTTGAGCACCAACCCTAGTCCCCCGCGCGGCCCCTTATTCGCTCCGACAAGATGAAAGAAACAATCATGAACCAGGAAAAACTCGCCAAACTGCAGGCACAAGTGCGCACTGGTGGGAAAGGAACTGCTCGCAGAAAGAAGAAGGTGGTTCATAGAACAGCCACAGCAGATGATAAAAAACTTCAGTTCTCCTTAAAGAAGTTAGGGGTAAACAATATCTCCGGTATTGAAGAGGTGAATATGTTTACAAACCAAGGAACAGTGATCCACTTTAACAACCCTAAAGTTCAGGCATCTCTGGCAGCGAACACTTTCACCATTACAGGCCATGCTGAGACGAAGCAGCTGACAGAAATGCTACCCAGCATCTTAAACCAGCTTGGCGCAGATAGTCTGACTAGTTTAAGAAGACTGGCCGAAGCTCTGCCCAAACAATCTGTGGATGGAAAAGCACCACTTGCTACTGGAGAGGATGATGATGATGAAGTTCCAGATCTTGTGGAGAATTTTGATGAGGCTTCCAAGAATGAGGCAAACTGAATTGAGTCAACTTCTGAAGATAAAACTTGAAGAAGTTACTGGGGCCGGGCGCGGTGGCTCAAGCCTGTAATCCCAGCACTTTGGGAGGCCGAGACGGGCGGATCACGAGGTCAGGAGATCGAGACCATCCTGGCTAACACGGTGAAACCTCTTCTCTACTAAAAAATACAAAAAACTAGCCGGGCGAGGTGGCGGGCGTCTGTAGTCCCAGCTGCTCGGGAGGCTGAGGCAGGAGAATGGCGTAAACCCGGGAGGCGGAGCTTGCAGTGAGCTGAGATCCGGCCACTGCACTCCAGCCTGGGCGACAGAGCGAGACTCCGTCTCAAAAAAAAAAAAAAAAAAAAAAAGAAGAAGTTACTGGGAGCTGCTATTTTATATTATGACTGCTTTTTAAGAAATTTTTGTTTATGAATCTGATAAAATCTAGATCTCTAATATTTTTAAGCCCAAGCCCCTTGGACACTGCAGCTCTTTTCAGTTTTTGCTTATACACAATTCATTCTTTGCAGCTAATTAAGCCGAAGAAGCCTGGGAATCAAGTTTGAAACAAAGGTTAATAAAGTTCTTTGCCTAGTAAAAAAAAAAAAATAAAAAAAATAAAAAATAAGACATACATAGAGGGATTACTTAATGTACACAGTTACCAAATGAATAAGCCAAGGTTGGAACCCAGGCGGTCTGGCTCAGAGGTTATACCACGAGCTGCTATGTTATATGGCCTCATATCACCTTATGCTACTACATCAGACTCAGAAGATGCAGGGGGAAGTAGAAGGAACTTTAAAGACAGTCTAACCTATTGCACTCATTTGGATAAATGAAGAAAAGGGAGAGCCAGAGAGGTGAACAGTCTTGCCCAAGATCATAGTGCTTGACACTGTCAATCTTCCGGATGCCAGCCCTCTCCCAGGGCTTCCTCCAGCACTTACAAGCACCAGCTATGTGCACGGTGGTGTGGTGGGGGGGAGGTGGCAAAGTGCAAAATCAAGAGGCCCTCAGCTTCTCTCTGGGCTTTGGTTTCCTAAGCTGTAAAATGAGGAGTTGAACTAGAAACTCCAGGTTCAAAGGTACCTTCAGCCATAAAGTTCTGAGCATCTACGACTCCAGGACATTGAGAATCTTGTTAGGAAGCAAGACAATTATACATAAAAAGTGCATGCAACCATAACAACACAGACCATACCACAAGACAGTCATTAAAATGAACAACCAGACAGTGAGTTCCACTGACATTCAGAGCATCCTATAGACCAGGAAGACTCACTAGAAGAAAAAAAGATGTGGGCCGGGCGCGGTGGCTCAAGCCTGTAATCCCAGCACTTTGGGAGGCCGAGACGGGCGGATCACTAGGTCAGGAGATCGAGACCATCCTGGCTAACACGGTGAAACCCCGTCTCTACTAAAAAATACAAAAAACTAGCCGGGCGAGGTGGCGGGCGCCTGTAGTCCCAGCTACTCAGGAGGCTGAGACAGGAGAATGGCCCAAACCCGGGAGGCGGAGCTTGCAGTGAGCTGAGATCCGGCCACTGCACTCCAGCCTGGGCGACAGAGCGAGACTCCGTCTCAAAAAAAAAAAAAAAAGAAAAAAAAAAAAAGAAAAAAAGATGTGAGCTGTTCTTCAAGAATGGGTAGAAACTGAAAAGAGAGAGAGGAGAGGAGGAGGATTCACCAAGGCAAAGGAAATGACAGGAGGGAAGAAAGGGTGGGATTTGCCACAAGGATTACTGAGTGAGACCATAAAACAGGCAAAGCCAAAAGAACCTAGGCCACATTGCCAAGTGGGAGCAAAAAGTACATGAGCAGATCTGAATCTGAACCCATCTGGCTTCTTGGTAACCTGGTAACCTATGGCCTTAATTAATCCCCACCCTGAAAGGATGTTGTAAAGTGACAGAGTAAGTAAAATACCTAAAGGAGTTCCTGGAACACAGTAGGTGCTCAATCAAGAAGAAAGTGTTCTGGGTGCAGTAGCTCACGCCTGTAATCCCAGCACTTTGGGAGGCTGAGGCAGGTGGATCACTTGAGGTCAGGTCAGGAGTTTGAGACCAGCCTGACCAACATAGTGAAACCACATCTCTACTAAAAATACAAAAATTAGCTGGGTGTGGTGGTAGGTACCTGTAATCCCAGCTACTTGGGGGGCTGAGGCAGGAGAATTGCTCAAACCCAGAAGGCAGAGGCTGCAGTGGGAGAGATTGTGCCACTGCACAGCCTGGGCAACAGAGTGGCACTCCATCTCAAAAAAAAAAAAGTGTAAGTCTTTAGGGACCCGTGTGGTGGCTCACCTGTAATCCCAACACTTCGGGATGCTGAGGTGGGAGGTCTGCTGAAGGTGAGGAGTTTGAGATCAGCCTAGGCAACATAGCGCACGCGCGCTCTCTCTATATATATATATATAAAAAACTAAGGAAGTATTCAATCAATAGTAGCTAATAGCAGCAATGTAATTTTTCATCTTTTTTTTTTTTCTTTTTGAGATGGAGTCTTGCTCTGTCGCCCGGGCTGGAGTGCAGTGGCCGGATCTCAGCTCACTGCAAGCTCCGCCTCCCGGGTTTATGCCATTCTCCTGCCTCAGCCTCCTGTGTAGCTGGGACTACAGGCACCCGCCACCGCGCCCGGCTAGTTTTTTTTTTTTGTATTTTTTAGTAGAGACGGGGTTTCACCGTGTTAGCCAGGATGGTCTTGATCTCCTGACCTCATGATCCGCCCATCTCGGCCTCCCAAAGTGCTGGGATTACAGGCTTGAGCCACCGCGCCCGGCCTAATTTTTCATCTTGTGTTTGTTACAACACCAAACAACCTTATCTGTAAAGTTCTTCTACCCTCCATGGTGAGCCTTGCTTTCCCTTGTTTCCTAAACGTCACAGGCTCTTTAAGTGCAGGACTCATCTTCTTATCCCTACCATCTAGGTATAAATGTTGTTTAAAACACAAGAATTATGGAACCGAACAAGTAGTGTATGACAGTGGATTGTAGTCAGGCCCCCAAATACAAAGAGCCAAAGTAGCAATGGTGCAGATTTACCATTCCAGAGGCCAGAGGAAGTGCCACCGCTCAAACAGAAACAGAGGGATCCTGCACCCACTCCTTGCTTCCCAGGGTGAACACCCTGATGAAAAAGAGTTTCTTTGGATTTTTGACTGGGAATACAAGCTTGATTACCAGTGTCCCTGCTGAGAGCCTAGACACTAATAATATACAAACCAGTCTTATGATTGGAACCTTAAAGGCATCTGCAAACCACAGAGTTAATTTTCAGGGTACGCCTCATCGCTCAAGTCAACATTTCCTTTTGGTATTTAAAGTAACCACACAGAAAGAATCACATTTGAGCAGATTTTGTGCTCCAGCTGCCTGCAGTCTGCAGCAAAAGAAAAACAAAACATAAAGATGATTCGCCAGATTTGGTCCCAAGCAGCTCCCTTGATACTAAATTGGTGAGCAACTCTATGTGTGCCCAGATCATTAATTTTCACAGGGAGCAGGCATGACTATGGGACAGGTCTGCCTCCCATTTAAAGCATGTGACTTCCTGAACTCAATTCCCCTTGTCCATGCCTACAAATGATAAAGACAATTTTTTTAAAAACCATAGAATGCTTCTATTTATTTGCCAAGCAGTGGTCAATGAGTATTTGCTGAATGACCACCATGTGCCTGGAACACATTCAGACCACTGCAATGGACAGACACCACTTGCCCCCTTCTAGTCTCTTCCTCACTAGTTCATCTGCCACACTATGGCAACACTGACCATTTGCTGACCACGTCATTACCTGCTTAAAAGTCTTCAGTAACAACCAACTGTCAATGGGATAACATCCTAGCTTCTATTCTTCTAATAATCTGGCTTCGACCTACACTTTCAATGTTTTCACAGTTTTTCAACCTCTACCCTAAAGAATGGCTGCTCCCTCTGTGCTCCCTGCCTCTGGCTCTTGGTTCCTGCCGCTCCTTTTATCAGCTCCTCCCCACCATTTGAGGCTTCTGCTTCCAAGCACAGTTCAATGCCACTTCTTCCACCAAGTCTTCCCAGAACTGCGTTTTCTAGACAGATGGATCTTAAAGTTTGGTTGTGTGCGTGTTTTTTTTCCTTTTCTAACCAACAGTATCTTTGGTGGAGAGCCTGATGAAAGCCATGAAACCCTCCCTAGAAAAATATACATGCCCACAGAATGACACACACAATTTCATGGAGTCCTTGAAGCCAGTCCATGGACCCAGACTGAAAGTCACTGATAAAGATCTCTATCTGAGTACTAAGTCATTCACTCAAATATTCACCGGGAACCTACCAGTCTTAGGAGCCGTGCTGCTTCTAGAGACATAAAAATGATATCACAATCGTCTCCTCAAGTAATCCACAGGCTAATGGGAAACGTGTCATCATACTGTGATAACTGCTTTAACAGAAGCATAAAAGATGAGGTAGAAACTTCAAGAAGGCATAACATGAATCTATTATCTCCCAAACTAGGATAAAAGTTCCCTGAGAAAATTTTAGGGTAGTATTATAATATCTAGAATAGTGCTATGTGCATGCACACACACACACACACACACACAGAGTACATAATTAGTATTTGTGCAAAGACAATGGAATCAATAAGATAAAAAGAGCAGGTATAGGCACAGTACCCACATACACCAGAAACTCTTGAGATACAGTTAAAATGGTCCCACTGTGGACCAACTGTGCTATACAAATTATCCCAAGCTGGGTGCGGTGGCTCACATCTGTAATCCCAGCACTTTGGCAGGCAGAGGCAGGTAGATCGCTTGAGGTTAGGAGTTAGAGACCAGCCTGGCCAACACAGTGAAACCTCATCTCTACTAAAAATACAAAAATCATCTGGGCATGGTGATGCACACCTGTAATCCCAGTTAGTCAGGTGGCTGAAGCATGAGAATTGCTTGAACCCAGGAGGTGGAGATCGCAGTGAGCCAAGATTGCACCACTGCACTCCAGCCTGGGTGACAGAGTGAGACTCTGTATCAAAAAAAGAAAAAAAACAGCCAGGTGCGGTGGCTCAAACCTGTAATCCCAGCACTTTGGGAGGCCGAGATGGGTGGATCACGAGGTCAGAAGATCGAGACCATCCTGGCTAACACGGTGAAACCCCGTCTCTACTAAAAAAATACAAAAAACTAGCCGGGCGAGGTGGCGGGCGCCTGTAGTCCCAGCTACTGGGGAGGCTGAGGCAGGAGAATGGCGTAAACCCAGGAGGTGGAGCTTGCAGTGAGCTGAGATCCGGCCACTGTACTCCAGCCTGGGCAACAGAGCGAGACTCCGTCTCAAAAAAAAAAAAAAAGAAAAAAAAAATCCCAGCCTAATTCATGGCTCTTTTCATCCTGAACACGTTCAATCTCTGCCCCTATGGAGGAAAGGTACCATAAGATACTATACTTTATGAGCCCCAAATAGTTTATTTTCACCAAGAAACACTGTAAAGTAACCACATCCCTTTGTTTGGAGGCTTTCTGTACAGATTTGATTCACTTGCCACCCCTTCCTGTAGAACAGATACTTCTACAGGAGTATAAAAGAGCCAATGCTTCATTAGTAGGAGACAGGGCTTTCAAAGGTCACATACTTGAAGAAAAGAATTAAGTGATTTGGGTTTGGGAAATGTGATTCTCTTTTATAAAAGCCAAATGGGTAGAGCATGTGTTGAAACTGGACTTACTGGGTTGTGCTGGAACTCTTCCATTATTTGTCACTTCTGCCTTGGCTGTAGCTTAGAAGTGATGTTTAAGAAACACTGACACGGCCAGGCATGGTGGCTCACGTCTGTACTCCTAGCACTTTGGGAGGCCAAGGCAGGCAGGTAACTTGAGGTCAGGGGTTCGAGACCAGCCTGGCCAACATGGCAAAACCCTGTCTCTATTAAAAATACAAAAATTAGCCGGCTGTGGTGGTGCATGCCTGCAATCCCAGCTACTCTGAAGGCTGAGGCAGGAGAATCTCTTGAACTCAGGAGGCGGAGGTTGCAGTGAGCCAAGATTGCACCACTGCACTCCAGCCTGGGCAACAGAGTGAGACTCCATCTCAAAAAAATAAATAAAAAAGAAACACTGACATTCAACAGCAAAGTGGCAGAGGCACCCACCAGAGCTCGGGCCACAGAGCGCAGGTGTTCCCACCCTTCTGCTTCTTAGTACCACTGCTCCAGTAAAGAGCTAGGTCCCACTACTCTAGAAACAAAAGGTTTACTTTTTGAGATAGACATTTACGCCGGCAATCTGTTTATTCCTTCCTCCTAAAAAATATGAATTTTATTCGAGTATGGTTTTTGTGAAAATCATTATGTCATATATCCACTGAATATCAAAATTAGAGCTCAATTAACAAAATTAGAGCTAAAATTATCTATTTTGCAGTTAGATAAGTTCATAGAATAATTATCTTCAACAGTTACATCTCATATTGTATATATTTATCATTTCTTTTCATCTTTATTTTTAATTCTTGCTAACTGGCATTCTGGTCTGATTATATTGTGCATACCCTTAACGAATTATGTTGTCTGATGTGACACAGCAGCCACTAACAACACTACTAGTGATATAACTCAATGCTCACTACACTGTTTTCCAGGGCATCTGGAGAAAAAAAAGAAATGAGGGGATTTTTAGAAATTATGTTCCTATATTTATTATTTACACGAGGTTTTCAGGACATAGATAATTCCATCACAATTTTAGAGAGTAGTTTTATTGTACATTAAAAACACAAACTGGCCGGGTGCAGTGGGTCACGCCTGTAATACCAACACTTTGGGAGGCCGAGGTGGGCGGATCACTGGAGGTCAGGAGTTTGAGACCAGCCTGGCCAACATGGCAAAATCCCATCTCTACTAAAAATACAAAAATTAGCCAGGAGTGGTGATGTGCACCTGTAATGCCAGATACCTGGGAGGCTGGGAGGGAAGCAGAGGTTGCAGTGAGCCGAGATCGTACCACTGCATTCCAGCCTGGGCCACAGAGCAAGACCCCATCCACCCCCCTCAACAAAAAAAAAAAAAAAGAAAGAAAGAAAGAAAAAAAAAAAGACTGGGTGCGGTGGCTCACGCCTGTAATCCCAGCACTTTGAGAGGCTGAGGTAGGAGGATCACCTGAGGTCAGGAGTTCGAGATCAGCCTGGCCAACATGAAGAAACCTCGTCTCTACTAAAAATACAGAATTAGCTGAGCGTGGAGGTGCATGCCTGTAATCCCAGCTACTCAGGAGCCTGAGGCAGGAGAATTGCTTGAACCTGGGAGGCAGAGGCTGAGGTGAGCCAAGATTGTGCCACTGTACTCCAGCCTGGACAACAAGAATGAAACTCCATCTCAAAAAAAAAAAAAAAAAGAAAAGAAAAACAAACAAACCAAACTGGTGAGCCATGGGAATTGAGAAACAAATCCCTGCCCTGACAGGTAGAGAGGACAGGATGGGACAGATCCCGGTACTTCCACAGCAGCACTCCCTCCGTGGCACTGCCTCCACACCACTGCACGGGGGTACTACACTACACTGGTGTAGAACACCAGGGCTCAGAGCCAGAGGTGGGAAACCAAGGGCAGAGTCTACCTCTTGGCAGCCACTAGATCAATACAAGGCTTCAGAACATCTCACTCCCTGACTCTTCTCAAAGCAATGCTGCATCTAATCTCTAGACAGGAAGGGAAAACCAAAATGTCACCACTGTAAGCCCAATGGAACCCCACAGGGAACAAAACCCACCTGCCTTCTAAATGTTCCTAACCTCAGAAAGACTGCCCAGAGCTTGCAAACAAGTCAGGCCAGGGCTCCTCACACAGAACGCTGGGGAGGGGTACGAGGTGGACGGCCCCGGTTCTGAGGCTGTGTGACCTCAGTTTGATCACTGAGTCACCCATGGCCTGTTTCCTAATGAAGAGAGGCTTGAATGAGATGATCCGTAATTCTGGAAATTCCGTATTTGTCACCAGAAGATAATCTGACCTATAGATCTCATATAACAATAACGTAAATAGTTTTGGAGACTGAGCAAAAGGTTTCCTCATCCCGCCTCCATCAGATACCCCTCTACAGCACCCTACAACTCCTTTCCTCCAGGACCCAGAGCACTAAAGCAACCGTGTGTTGGCATGAAGTCACAAGGCCCCAAAGTGGGTCTGTGATAGAATAATCCAATTTATCCTTCCTAAATGGCCTACTCCACAATGCCATTAAGGGGTTGGCAGGAGAGAGGCAAAGGGAGGATGACAGACAGAACATTTTCATACAAAAGCTTTGTGAAGACCCAGGTTTCCATAATAGATTATGTCCACTAAAATGAGTGTTTAGATTATTCTCACTAGGGCTGGCTACTAACTGTTCCAAATGAAGCTATTATTATTTTATAACCAAAGTATATTTTTATACTAGGGCTTATATGTACCATTAGGGAAGAAACAATGTGAGCAATTCCTCATGCCAACTCAAAATACCTCTGCATGCAAACACTCCAGCATTTAGACCATAACATCCCCTAAGAAAGAAATTGTAGGATGCCTTGGCACATTCCCTAGATAGTTCTGTCATCAATTCAAAGAGCTTTTCCCCTTATCCTCTTTACCATTTTACAGAGAAAATGCCATGTTACCTTTCTTTTTTTTTTGAGACGGAGTCTCGTTCTGTCGCCCAGGCTGGAGTGCAGTGGCGGGATCTCCGCTCACTGCAAGCTCCGCCTCCCGGGTTCCCGCCATTCTCCTGCCTCAGCCTCCCGAGTAGCTGCGACTACAGGCACCCGCCACCTCGCCTGGCTAGTTTTTTTGTATTTTTTTAGTAGAGACGTGGTTTCATTGCTTTAGCCAGGATGGTCTCGATCTCCTGACCTCGTGATCCGCCCGTCTCGGCCTCCCAAAGTGCTGGGATTACAGGCGTGAGCCACCGCGCCCGGCGCCATGTTACCTTTCTACAGACACGCTTGGCTTGCTATTACCCCTTCTCATATCCAACTCTTGTGCCTCAGGTACCAAGTGAACCCATCTTAGCCAAACTAAAACTCGTTGGTGTCAGGCAGGAATAATTCCCTCCAATCCACCCCCTTGCCTTTCTGTTCTTTTCTTTTGGACAGTAAGGCCAAGAGAAGCAAACAGACTACTTTATATTTACATAGAGGTTTGTGATTTGCAAACCACCCACACATCCATGATCTCATCTGAGCCTCATAACAATGCAATGAGATAAACCTGCTCCCCCAGTAAGGTGTATGCCTACTCCTCAGGACTGTTATTGGGATAGCACACCATGAGCACACACTAGGTGCTGGCTGCTAGAGACATCTGCTATGGTCTGAATGTCTCCCCAATATTCATATGTTGAAATGCTCACCCCAAAGATGATGGTAGGAGGAGATCAGGCCTTTGGGAGGTGATCAGGTCATCAGGCCAAAGCTCTTGTGAATGGGATTAGTGTCCTTATAAAGAGGCCAGAGAGAGACCCTTCCCTTCTACTGTGTCAGATTAAGTGTGAAGGAGCTGTCTGTGAACCAGAAAGCAGGGCCTCACCAGACTGAATCTCGTGTTGTCTTGAACTTGGACTTCCCAGCCTCCAGAACTGTAAGAAATAAACTTCTGTTGTTTACAAGCTAACTAGTCTATCATATGTTGCTTTAGCAGCCCTAATGGACTAACACAGCATTAAACATAGTAAATATTATTTTACCCATTTTATGAGCGAGAAACTGAGGCTTGGAAGTTGGACAGCTGATTGCACGTAACTAGGCCTCTAGGGATCTAGAGCAAGCTATGAAGGTAGAAAGCCTGGTACGGGATTCTTTCCGCCACCATGGCAATACAGACTCCATTTGTTTTTAAAAACTTTGTAACTCTACACTTCCATTAGGCTTAGGCACACTGATAGAAGGGAGCCTGAAGTTCCAGTCCTAGTCCCAGTTCACTGCTGGTCACAAACTCAGACCTTTGTATCCCCTTCTTCATAATGAAAGCACTCTTTTTTTTCTCTTTTTTTCTTTTTCTTTCTTTTTTTTTTTTTTTTTTTTTTTTGCACCAAACGAATGTCAAGCTTTCAGATGAAAGGCCCTATTACCAGTACAAAGTATCATTTAATTACACTGCTGATCCAGCTCCAGTTATCTGCTTCCCAGCTCCTAACTCCCACTGGGCAGATTCTGAAACTGCATAGGAGATTAAGTCAAGAGAGGAGAACAGGAGAGACATTCTCTCCTTGAACTTTCTTAAATGGAAGAGGAGGGGGGGAAAAATGAAAAGAAAGGCCTATTTTCCAAGGAGGAGGCTGGGGCAATGATCTTTCCATTAGGCAGACCTGCATAAGAATCTATAGATTATTTAACGCCGGGGGTGGCTGTGGAGTGAAATAAAGGAACCTTTGTGCAATGCCAGCCGCAGCTCCCTCAGCTCTCCCCACAGCCAGGCATTTCACCCAACCCTTTAAATCATCAAGCTCTAATGCACCCCATCTGTGTACCGGCCTGAGCCAATGAAACTGAAGCCTGTGCTGACTTTGGCCTGGACTTGTGAATGAGCCTTTCTGCCCCAAAAGGGACAGGAAGGATATGAGGCCAACAAAGTATTTTTTTTTTTCTCATTACTTGTCTTCTCCAAGGCTCAACCTCCATCTATTCATTTATCATTTACTGAGATCTTGCCATGGGTCAGGTTCTGACCCTGAGACGTAAAGCAGACATAGGCCATGCCCAAGGACGTAGAAGAAGAGCTCAGGAGAAAGGAGTGAAGGAGGGAGGTGAAGAAGAAGGGACACTCTTGACTAAGGCACACAGCCCTGAAACACGCATACCTGCATATTCAGGGAATGTGGCTTGGTTCCGAGTGGCTAAAACAAAGTGGAGAGCTGGCTGGAGACCTAACAAAAAAGTCATGACTCTGCCAAATTGTCAAAGGCCCTGTACACTAGGCCAAAGAGATAAGACATAAATTCTGAAGGCCATTACCATCTCCACATACTCAACTTCTGCCCATTTTACAAGGCCCAGATCAAAGAACCACCTCCTCCAGCAATCCCTCCTGAACACCCACTCAAAGTAATCACTCTTCTCTGAACCTCTGATTTGACATCTTGGACAAGTTTTATGAGTTTCAGCTTCTTCATCCGCATAAAATATGACTCATGTCACCTACCTTAAAGACTTCATATGAAGGTTAAGATAACATTTATAAAGTGTCAAGCTGCAGTTTTTAGTACATAGAGGGTGCTAAAATACCTTATTGGTACCTCAATTTCTTATGATACATAGCACTGGTTCCCTGTATTAAAAAAATGATGCCTTGGCTTTCCCAGTAGATATAGGCAAATAATTTCTCTAGAGATTTCCAAAAAAAAAAAAAAAAAAAACCGACAACTCACAATTCCCCTCCAACTTTGCAAACCCAATTCCAACACCCAAGAGACCAACTCCTCTCTTCTCTCACTGACACCTTCTCACATTCAAACTTCCAGACTCAAGGGGTTCCCCAAAATTCAAAGGGAAGCTGAGAAGGAAGCTAAAGGCTGGCTGAAATGTAAGCAGCGTAAAGGAGAGGAATTAACAGAACCATAAAGAAAAGAAAGTGGGGCAGATTCACAAGTCTGGCCAGAGGATAGGACTCTAAGGGGCTGTATGCTTCAAGCTCTGTGGTCACCTTAGACCCTGGAGAATAGGCTAGAATAGGGGGTTCGGTCCTCAGGCCTGATTTGAAAAGCCTTACTACTACAGATGTGGTTATTTGGGCAGCCTTCTTCACCTCCTAGGTCAAATCAGCCAGCTGGAGAGGACTGTTCTACAAGAGCTGACTAGATCCTTCATTCCTCTCTGGCTGGGGCTACCAAACCAGAGACAAAGAAAGCAACAGCCACCTTTTCCAGCAGGTCTTGTAAACAGATGAGGAACACTGATTTAAAAACAAAACAAAAAACTTCATCTGGGTCTGTGTAGAGGTGGGTTGGTTTGTTTTTACTTTAATGGCGTGAAGTCCTGGTTCTGGGTAAAGATGCTTTTGTAAGGGAAAAGTCTCCCATGATCTCTTTCTCTTTGTCGTGCAGCCTAGTAAAACCTGTTTCTCTTCCCCTGGGAATCTAGGGCCAGGAGGGAAGCAGTTCCCCTGAGAACGCTGCCTGAAGGATCCATTTCCTGAATTGCACAACTGGCATGTTGGTTTATTTACTTAATAATCCCCCAGCCCCATCTTTAGAAAGCAGCTGCCTAAGCACCTCAGGAAAAATCGGGTTCCATTCTTCTGATCATGATCAAATGTCATGCCATTATTACCTCATGTATAAGCCCTAAAGGCCCCCACAGGCCAGACGGTCTGCTCTTCAACAAGCCACTTTTGGTCCCTGCCAAAGGCCACCCACTTTAGTAACTCCACAGTCTTACAACTTCCTGGGGGGCTCTCTCTTCTTGCTAAGAAACCCCTCTTACAAGACATCCTCCTGCTTTCTTAGAATTCACCTTCTGAGCAGGGAGCACTCTTCACTCTTCGTCCGCCAACCTAAACCAAGCAAGCTGAGCACAAGGCTCCCATCCATCCCCAGCCCTTCCCTTTTCTGGCCTGCAAGCTGCCAGCTCCCAAAGCCTCCAACAAGGATGACACCTCATTTCCAAAATAACAAATTAAACTACTACTCTGTCCCTCCAACTCAGAGTCACTTTTCAGTTGAGCGAGACAGTCATGTGGGTCAGCCCTCCCTGTACAAAGATGGAGTACAAATATTCTTGAGAGAGCCTGTAAACCTCTGCAACCTTAAGAGCACTAAGCGCCCTCCCCGAGGTAGGCAAGGAAGGCCTGCTGGAAACATGTACCTTGGAAATTAGTTCATCATGATTGGCCAAGTGAGCTCTGCAGTGAATGCAGCTGTAGGTCCGGTGGCAGGAAGGCAGATATGCCTGGAAAGTCTTTGATCTTGTCATCTTCACCATTGGCGCTGCTGAGTGTGGGGTGAACTCTGGGGCAGCCCACGAGGCACTCCCACAGGATGGGTCGCACGGGAAACACCGGAAGACACAGGTAAAGGCCGTGGTTTGGCAGCGGGTGGGTGTGGGGCAGGCTCCACACACTGGTGATGTCTTCGGCAGAAGAACCCTCACGCGGAGGTCTAGGGCTAGTTCTCAGCAGCCTGTAACATCAAGGAAAGAGGACTGACATTGGCTGATGGAGCAGGGCTCCCTACAAAGCAAGCAGAATCCAACTGCTACCCATGAAGAAGGCAACACTTACAGGATCAAATGACCCACTTCTCTGTTCCTTGTATTATGCCCAAGATACCCAATGAATGAGAAAGAAACCACTGGAGACTCCAGTCTCGCTGCTTTTCTGGAGTGGGAAGTTCAGTATCATCCCAGCAGTTTCATTAGACACCCAGCACATGCATTATCATCATTCCCAGGCAGCCCTAGATAACATCAGGCTTGAAGATGTGCTACCACCTACAGCCCCAGGGAGAGGACTCCTCAGGGCCCCCTCTCCTGAGCCAACCAAGGCAAGTGGTTAAAGGAGAAGGAAAAGTTTAGCCTCTAGAGGTTCACCACATCCAACAGTCACACCTGGGTTTCTCATCCATTTCCAGATGTCAAGAGTCCAATGCTTGAAGCCATCACCTGCAGAGGCAGCAAACCCCACACTCCAGGCTTTGCTTTAGAGATTGAGCATGGGATATAAAGGATCAAGTTCCCAATCAGCGGGATCCCTAGCGGTAAGCCAGCTCTTTCCGAAGAAGTGATTCTCTCTGCAATACACCTCACGCAGAAGTAAATAGTACATTATTTTTTTAAACCAAATGAATGAAATCGATGGCATAATCAGAATCCTGCATCTAAAATTCACAGTAACAGTGAATTTTACCAGAATTCCTTCCCAGCCCTTTGACTTCCCATTATTCATCCCATAGTACCATACATCTTTTCTACCACAGCCTCAGCTCTTTTACTGGGAACCAAGGACACTGAGAAAGCGAGGTGGTGCCAAGGTAACTAAGTGAGCAGCGAGTCCAAATAAAGGTCTGAGGGCAGGGCCACAAGGTCTAAGACTCCTCTGCTTCTCTGTGGCTCACCTGCCTGAGGCTTCCGCACCTGCTATCCCCTGGGCTTCACTAATAGGGGTGGTGTTTCCACTTGCCTACCTCCCAGGAGAGTGGGGAGTGTTAATTAACACCTGCGTCATGCTTTGAAGATAAAATTATTTAGGGAGATGGGGAAGGAAGATAAACAAAATCAGATCTTCCTGGCTGGACTACGTCTGGGATCCATCTGGATCTTTAGAGAAAGCCTGCAAATCATCATCCTCTTTTTCCTCTAAACCTCCCTGGAACCAAATCTTCCAAAGCAAAGCTGCCGTCTTCCCTGGAATCCTTCCCACCAAAGCAGTCACTGAGGCTGCCATACTTCTGGGACACTTTATATCGTCCTGAGTGGCCAACAGCACTACCTAGCACTAGGCTGAAGGACAGTATCAGTCACCACCCCTTATTCCACAGTGAGAGCACTCCTCTTCTGCAGCCCTGAGCCAAGGAGGCTCCACATGCAAAGCGGCCAATTATATGTGAGTTATCTGACTGTTGAAGGGATTCAGATCTCCAGGGGCCAAGGTACGATGTCGCCCCTGCTCAGCCTCCCACCTCTAGTTTTAAAGATGTAAAATCAGGTTATAGTGAACATTATAGCAACACTTGAAGGAAATGGAAGTGGGAAATAATTCTCTCGGCTTTGCCTCAGAGTTAGGCCTGACCATCACAGGAGACAGGATGAAAGATACATAAACTTTTGATCCAGAACCCCTTCATCACACCCTGGGCACACTCTGAGTAGCAGGTAAGGTGAATGACAAGACAGTCCACAGAAGACCAATGCATAGTGTTACAGGTAGAAAGGTGGTAGAGCGAAGCACTCCGCTTGGAGTTTCCTGAAATACCCTCAACCTTCCTTTTTCCTTCTTTTTTGAGACAGTCTCACTCTGTCTTCCAGGCTAGAGTACAGTGGCATAATCTTGGCTCACGACAACCTCCGCCTCCCGGGTCCAAGCAATCCTCCTGCCTTAGCCTCCCAGGTAGCTAGGATTACAGGTGCCCACCACCACGCCTGGCTAATTTTTGTATTTTTAGTAGAGACGGGGTTTCACCATGTTGGCAAGACTGGTCTTGAACTCCTGACATCAGGTGATCAACCCGCCTCGGCCTCCCAAAGTGCTGGGATTACAGGTGTGAGCCACCGCACCTAGCCCTTCAACCTTTCTAATATTCCTGTTCCATTCTCAGGATAGACAGCATGTCCAGGAAAGGAAGGGGTGGTGAGTTAGAGAGTAAGGAAATAGGAAAGACAGGCAGGGGAAAACAAGCAGTAGGTTTCCCCCAGGCCAAATGCTGCTGGAGTCCACAGCCTTAGCTGCCCACTGGGGAGCACACAGAACACCAGACCCATTCGTCTTACACAAACACAGAGGGGAGAAAAAGAAACAATGACCTGGCTGCCAGTCTGAGTTTAGAGAGCAGATACAGAGTCTGTTTTCTTAGACATGCAGACAGCTTCTAAATTATGCATTTCCCCAGAGTAGAATTATTTCTTCTCTCACTTCTCCTCTGAAGGAAACCCCCAAAAAAAGTTTACAGGTAGAAGTTTCTGGTTATGCTCAGCTTCAAATCTGAATCCCAAAACTTATTCAAAGCTACCTTCTGTGAAATAAGCATTTCTCGTTTGTATTAAATGCGAGTGTGTCACACACACACACACACACATGCACATTCCATCCTTACCACAGCTCTGAACCTAAAAAGACAAGAGAAAAATTTACCACATAAGCAATGGCCCAGGCTGTCTGGTGCTAGAAAGGCTCTGGAAGGCCTAGACAAGAGGCCTTAACACTTCGCTGTGGCAGGGTCACTCTGCTCCCCATTGCTCTTAAATATGAATAAACAGGCATCCTAGGGAGGGGACTCAGTTCCTAAGAAGAAAAAAGGAAAAGCCAGGTGTGGTGGCTCACACCTATAATCCTAGCACTTGAAACAGGATTGCTTGAGCCCAGGATTTCAAGACCAGCCTGGACAACACGGCAAGACCTCAATTAGCCAGGCATGGCTAATAAAAAATTAGCATGCGCCTGTGATCCCAGCTACCTGAGAGGCTGAGGCAGGAGGATTACTTGAGCCCAGGAGGTTGAGGTTACAGTGCACAGTGTTCACTCCAACTGCATTCCAGACTGTGTCACAGAGCATTAAAAAAAAAGAAGAAAAGAAAAAGGGAAGAAAAAGTGGCTTGCTGAAATAGGAATCTTGTTCAACTGGTACAGGACAAACTAGAAGAAATGAGAGGAGGTAAGTAGAAAGCAAAGAGAAGCAGGATCAAGAAAGGCCTATAGGTCCAGGGGCAGTGGTTCACGCCTGTAGTCCCAGCACTTTGGGAGCCTGAGATGGGCGGATCATGAGGTCAAGAGATTAAGACCATCCTGGCCAATATGGTGAAACCCCATCTCTACAAAAAATACAAAAATTAGCCAGGTATGGTGGCACACACCTGTAGTCCGAGCTACCTGGGAGGCTGAGGCAGGAGAATCACTTGAGCCTGGGAGGCGGAGCTTGCAGTGAGCCGAGATCACGCCACTGAACTCCAGCCTGGCAACACAGCGAGACTCCGTCTCAAAAAAAAAAGAAAAAAAAAAGGCCTGTGGGCTGAGAAAGGGGAAAGCAGGCTGCATGAGAGGAACAAGCTGAGAGGTGGGGACCAAAAACTCATCATCTGCATTGTCTTCTTCCCTTTTAAGCAAAAATTTTAAAAGCTTCTCGGGTCAATTCTCAGGAAAGAAAATTGATTTTTTTTTTTAAGGAAGAAATTAAGAGTATGGAGTTGAACTCATTCTAATTTTTGAACTTTAGCCCCTGTTAATGGTGCTTCATGAATCCAACTCACAGAACATAACCGTGGAGTCTAAATTGATTCCCAACAATCATCAAATGAGCTTGATATTTAAAAGCCTCGGGGCACATGTGCAAATGAAACACCATTTTCAGTGAACTAATAATCCATCACGTTGGAAATTAAAGGAAGATTTGCCGCCGCCCCAGCTAGCTTACAATGAGCAGCACGGAAAGAAAACCCATGTGAGATATTACGATTAAAAACAAAGATCTTCGATACAACACCTCGAGAGCCAAATGCACACAGAGCACATGCCAACCTGGCCAGCACCACCCGCCCCCGCCTCCCTGGCCAACAGGCCTTCCCCACAAGGGAGTAATTGCCGCTGAAACTCAAAACAGAACCTTCTGAGTGCCACCAGGATGGAGGGGAGGGAGGTGGGACGCTTTCGTTAAGCCACAGAGGAACGTGAGGATTGATGTGGAAGCAAGGCTGGACCACCACATGCCGAGCCACGGAAACTGACCCGAGAAGTGGGACTCTCTACAGGAAGGACACGGGACAAGGCTGGTCCCAAGGCAGGCCTCTGTGTTGTTGTTTCCATGGGGTGTCTGAGAGGAGGTGAAGACTGGAAAAGAAGTGGGCTCTGGACTCACACAAACCAGGTCCACTCCTTTCTAGCTGCATGACTTTCAGCAAGTTACAAAAACACCCTGATCCTCAGCTTCCCCATCTCTAATAAGATCAACCTCGCCGGGCGTGGTGGCTCACGCCTGTAATCCCAGCACTTTGGGAGGCCGAGGCGGGCGGATCACAAGGTCAGGAGATCGAGACCACGGTGAAACCCCGTTTCTACTAAAAATACAAAAAATTAGCCAGGCACGGTGGCGGGCGCCTGTAGTCCCAGCTACTCAGGAGGCTGAGGCAGGAGAATGGCGTGAACCCGGGAGGCGGAGCTTGCAGTGAGCCGAGATTGCGCCACTGCACTCCAGCCTGGGCGACAGAGCGAGACTCTGTCTCAAAAAAAAAAAGATCAACCTCCACAGGGTTCTACGTGTTAAGTGAGACTGTCTCAGTGCTTACACAGAGCTGGCGCACAATACACACCAAAATTTTATCTATTATTTTTAATGGCCAACGGGGGGCAAAAACAGATGCTGCTGCTTAAAAAAAAAAAAGAAGAAAAAGGAGAAGGCCTGCGAGTTCAGACAGACACAGAGTTTGGGGTCCTTTGGGAACATCCTATTTTTCCTCTTTCCTATTTATGTTGAACTAGATGCCTGTGTGTAGCCAAATTCCAGCCTGCCCCTTCCATTAGGATCCTTTAACTTGTCTTCAAGCAGCTCTTTGAGATGGTACCACTGGGACATCTCCCCAAATCTAGAATTCTCTTTTCAAGATGAGACAAAGCGGCAATAACATTGGAGGAACCACACACATGTGTTAGTACTGAGGTCCTTCTAAGAGGTGCTTCCTCAGTGGCCATGCTCTCAACAGCCCAAAGGTAAGCATCTCTGACTTACACAGCCCTGGCAGGCCATTGGGCCTCTTTCCCCCTTAAATCCACCCACTGCATGCCAGCCAGTGTTGTCTATTTAAAAAGGAGATTTGACCATGTCATCACGCTTACAGCCTTCAGAAAGGCAACACAGAGCAGTGGTTAAAAAGACAGGACCGGCTGGACACAGTGGCTCACGTCGATAATCCCAACACTTTGGGAGGCTGAGGCAGAAGGACTGCTTGAGGCCAGGAGTATGAGACTAGCCTGGGCAACATAGTGAAACCCTAAAAAAAAAAAAAAAAAAAAGAAAGAACCTGGAACTAGTTGCAAATCCCAGCTCTGTCATTTACTAGCTGTGTGACCTTGGACAAATTACCGAGCCTCTCTGGGCCTCACTTTCCTCATAAAAAATAGAGACAATAATATCTACTTCATATGGCTCACGTGAAGATGAACTAAGTTAGTAGAAAAGTACTAAGCATATGTGCCTGGCATGTAGTAACCATATAACACATTCCAGGTGTGTATTACTACTGATGCCCATGCATAGCTTCGGATTCAACTCATCCTCTACACCTTATCATCCTCCATCTCCATTTATTGAAATGACATTTAAGAGTCTACCACGTGTCAGGAACTCTTTTGTTGGAGGCATGTGGCAACTTGTACCACTCCTTGTAGGTCCCCTCAATACACCACGCTTACACTCCATGCTTCCATGGTTTTGCTGATGCCACTCCTTCAGACTGATACAACCTTCCCATCTCTCCTCACAAGGCCCTTACTTGACCATTGAAACTCAGCTCAAATGTCACCTCAACACTGGGCTTAGTGGCCTCTCCTGTGTTCACCTCCATCTTAACCCTACTGAAATCAAAATTACCCTTTCCTGCCTCTGTATCCTCTACTAGAGGTAGGCTCCAAGAATCATCTTTGTACTCCATGAACTCAGCAGCACAGGGCACACAGTAGAGGCTAAACACCATCACTGAACTGAACCTCCTCTGCTTCCCACTGGCTGCCCACTGGACAGGTCCACCTACCTGCACAGGTAGCAAATGTGATGAGGACCCTCCCTCCCTCTCCAAGCAAGGAGGAAGGAGGCGAACTTACTCTGCATCCCCAGACTCCATCTAACCCAATTCTCTCCTCACCACCTCTACTCCCATCCTGTGCTGGGATGCCCAGGAAAACCACAATTCCTGGGTGCCACTCAAAGGCCTGTCATTGGCATCCATGCCTATTCTTTACATTGCTGGCCTAGGTTTAAAAACAAACAAATTAAAAACTCTTAGAAAGCCTGAAAGGGACCTTGTGCTAACTTTAAGGACAGGAGGGTAGGAACGTAACTAAGTAGCCATAGCCTGTCCCAACATCTGTGAAGAATGAAAGCAGCCCTGGCTGAATGGTGGTGGCAGCAGAAAGGAGGAGGCAAGCCACTTCTGGGAGTGGGAGACAGAAAAAAGGGAGAGGTGGAATCACGAGGGAAGGCCTTTATACTGGGAGAGTTGTCCTCCTTCCCCATCCTACTCTCCCCAGAATCCGGAGCCTAGAGCAGACAGCACAGAGAGACCTGTGCCCACCCAATGAGAGAGGTGGGCAGCAGTGCTGCCCAGCGGTTAAGAGTGCAGGATCTAGAGGTGGGTGGACTTGGATTCCATCTTAGTTCTTCTCACTAGCTACATTACCACTGGGCAAATTGCCTGAAAGGAGATAATAATAGTGCCTACCTCCTGCAGGAGACAGAAGGATCAAATGAGATAATGCAATTGGAGCATTCAGCACAGCACCCAGCACATGGTTAATACTCAATAATCCTGATTAGCTACAGTCACCCTTACCAGTGAGGGAGAAAAGGCACAGGAATTGTTCCTATTCACAAGACCAAAAGGAACAGTGTTCCTGCCCCCAGGCTGACTCAGGGTGGTTAGGAGGTTAGCGCCTAAACTAATCGACTTAAAGGTACATTGTGGTTTAAGAAGGCTTCTGTGGCTTAGCTGGGGACCTGATATTATTGCTGTCATTCCTAACACAGACCACTCCATCACTTACTGTACTGAAAAAGTTATCTCTGTGGTCTACACTGACTGTACTAATCTCAGGACAGGGCCACTGCTGAAACTTCTCTGAAAACCCTCTATTAAAGCTGCCAAGGAGCTGATGTGCAAGACCCACAGGAAAACCATCACTTTCTAGATACCTCTTTTACAGCACTGGAACCAGGTGGGACTTCAAATCCACCCAGCTGGTAATAAAAACCAGCTTGGATACTCAAGAAACCATGCTCCTTCATAAACAAAACCAACCATTCATCTCAACGCTGGATGCAGGGTCTAGTCTTGGTTTCAGGAGGGTTATATGTCCGAGGATAATCCTACATGATCTCTAGAATTCTTTCAGCCTTTAAAGTCCTGGTTCCATGTAGTAGTGATGCTCTGCCTGCCGAATCTTGCCTCAGGGGAAAGTATCCCTCTGTCAACCTTCAAAACATCAGGTCAGTGGCGGTATTAGATTCTCACAGGAGCGCGAACCCTATTGTGAACCGTGCATGCCAGGGATCTAGGCTGTGCGCTCCTTATGAGAATCTAACTAATGCCTGATGAGCTGAGGTGGATCGGTTTCATCCCAAAACCATCCCCCACATCCGTGGAAAAATTGTCTTCAACGAAACTGGTTCCTGGTGCCAAAAGGTTGGGGACCACTGCTCTAGAGGAATGGAAGAGCCACAGAGACTTCTGGCAATGCTTCATGAATATCATTTATCATAACCAGGATTTTGAGTCAAAACTACAGGCAGTCTCCAACACGCCAAGTTCAAACACTAATACTTTTTTTTTTTTGAGACGGAGTCTTGCTCTCTCACCCAGGCTGGAGTGCAATGGCGTGATTCTGGCTCACTGCAACCGCTGCCTCCCAGGTTCAAGCAATTCTCCTGCCTCACCCTCCCGGGTAATTGGGATTACAGGCGTGTACCACTATTGCTGGCTAATTTTTTATTTTTAGTACAGATGGGGTTTCACCAAGTTGGCCAGGCTGGTCTTGAACTCCTGACGTCAGGTGGTCCACCTGCCTCAGTCTCCCAAAGTGCGGGGATTACAGGTGTGAGCCACAAACACTAATACTTTAGAATGCCAATACTATTTGGCTGTGGTGCTGCCTTCAGCTGCTTTCATCTGAAATGCTCCTTAATGGGCTTTACTGTGTTTCTCTGGATTCTTCTCCTACCTCTCTGTTTGAGCCTCTATCTCCTGGCTATTCTCCTTCCATCGTTCTTGGAAGTGCTTCTGCCAAGTGCCTCTGACTGCTTGTTCCCCTGGGCCTTCTTACCCACACCCTTTCAAGCCTTCTAAACTTGTGCCTTCTACTCCTGAACCCTTGAACCCTTTATAAAGGATGTCTCCACGCTGGGCACAGTGGCTCATGCCTGTAATCCCAGCACTTTGGGAGGCTGAGGTGGGAGGATCATTTGAGCCCAGGAGTTCAAGACCAGCCTGGGCAACACAGTGAGACTGCCGTCACCTTCATTCCAATTCTGTTCCTTCTTCCAGTTGCCCAAGTAGGAAACACCCTTTACGCTCTCCCTTCTATGTCATACTTCATTTGTCCCCTAGACAGTTGGTTCTGCTTCTTAGATGCACGCTCCCATTGCCACCCTCAGTCACCAGCAGCAGCACTGTGAACCCCATCCTCTCTCATCCTGGACTACTGCGACAGCTTCCCACAGGTCTCCCTGACTCAGCTCTTACCTCTCCAGCCCATTCTAGAATTCTATTTATAAAACACAACCTGATCACACTCTCTCATGTTTCAAAACCTCCAGTGGTTTCCTAGCAGCTTACAGGATGTGGTCCAACCCTTCAGGTGGCACTAAGAGCCTGGGCCCAACTCTTCTTATATTGTCATCACCTCCCCGCCCCACTCCAAACCTTTGCTTCCTACAGATCAAGCTCAGTCGTTATCCTGTGCTCCTTACACTATTCCAGCTCCTGCAACGCCTTACCCTACCTTCTCTGCCTACCTTATTCTTCAAGGAATGAGTAAATGCCTGCTCATCCCTTAACACTCAGCTCCAGTAGGACACTAGCAGAGCTGGTGGTCCCTTCTCCCAGCACAAAAAAAGTTTTCTCTGGAATGGCATTTTATCACACTGTTCATGAGTCTCTATCCCCATCAGACTGGGAACTTCTTGCAGTCAAAGGTCCGGCCTTCCAGATCCCCCCAACCCCACCCGCAGTGGTCTCTCCAGGACTCACAGCCCCAGCATACTGGAGATCCTTGATAAATGTTAACTGAGTAAAATGAATGGCCATCAGTGAAACCACACTGCCACGTAAAGCTGGTATTTTTAAAATCGCCTTATTTAGTTTGCCACTATCCAGTACATTTAAAATATCCAATCTGGGCATTACATAGGACTCACACACCATTAATGCTCTACAAAGTTAAAAAGCCAGTAAACGCTTGTGATGCCAACTCATTTGGGCTGGCAGATGGAGTCTGAAATTCAGTAGGGCCATGAAATCATCACTCAGCTGAGCCACACCACACGAGTCTCTGATGCTTTTACCTGGCTGCTGTCTGACAGCAGAAACGTTTCCTGCTCTGCCCTTCAGACAGGCTGTGTATGCCCTCCTTGGGTTAGCTCCCCAAGTGACCCTCCCACGTGGGCAGGGACGTCTAGACCCCTAGAGAAACTCTTAGAGTTCCAACCTAGGCGTCTTCTTCCAAGATGGTCCCCACAAAACCCCCAGGACAGTCTGAGTTGCTACCCTAGGCAAGAATGAGTCACAAAAAAATGAAGTGTCAGATTTGATTCAGGCCAAGAAGGCGAGCGATCCCTCAGCCCTGCCTTGACTATGCAGACGAGAGAGCCAAATGTACCCTTATCCTCCAGCCCCAAGAGACTGCCGCCCTTCAACACCAGTCCTTCCTTTTGTATTTGATCATGCTCAGAGATGATAACCCTGGTTAAAACAAAACAAATAGATTTTTCCCATGATCTGTGACCCAGAGAAAAATCTGGTCCATCTCTCTGTCCCCAGACAGGGTTATACTTGAAGTATAATGAAAAATAGCCATTTACAAGATCTATGAAGAAAACAAGGTCTTGGGAAATAGGGTAAGAGATACGGCCTATCTTCAGAAGTTACTGTACCAGGGAACTCTCCCCCTGGCCTCATCCAGCCCTAACCAAGTCAGGCTCCCCTATGCCACACATATAGCACTATCCACAGCGGTAATTTTACTGAGGTGATTATTTGATTGTCATCTGTGTTTCCCACACTCAAATATCTGCTGAATACACGAATGTGTTGTAGACTCTGGGCACTGTGTGACCTTGATTTCTCTTTAAACTGCTGGTCCCCCAGGGCACAGCTGGGGCCCCAATTAGCTACAAACCACCCAACCCAAATCTGCCAATACAATTCTGTTGTTCAGCTGTCAGCATGCCTTTGGCTTTCTGACTTTAATCTCCCAATTCAAATCCAAAACTCTAGACTCTGACATCTGTGGCTGGGCTCCCCGCCTTTCCGCAACGGGAATTTGGAAATTGAACTTTTTAAAAACTGAAGAGCAAAAAAGGGAAGAGGCACTTTCAAAAGGTTGATTGTATGTCTAAAGACCAAGTCATCGCCAGCCTAAAGTTGGAAGTAATTTTGTTCTGGGAATTATTAAACTGTCATCCAGTGGTGCCATTTACTGAGGGAGAGGAAAGCGGGTGGGGTGGGAAAGGGAGACTCTACAGCCTATTTCTGGGTTTCTTCTCTGAATGGGAATAGCAGAAAGATTTTAACAAGAATCTAAGTCCCCCTTCCATTCTCCTTCTTAAAGGTGCTTCCACCACGTGCCTCTGATCCTTTGAGGCCCGGCAAATGCACGCAGCCTGTTCATCTTTGTAAGACGCTTTCCCGCCTCCCCCCGCCCCCCGCCCCGGCGGAGTTTCGCTCTTGTTGCCCAGGCTGGAGGGCAATGGCGCAATCTGGCTCACTGCAACCTGTGCCCCCCAGGTTCAAACAATTCTCCTGCCTCAGCCTCCTAAGCAGCCGGGATTACAGGCACCCGCCACCACGCCCGGCTATTTTTGTATTTTTAGTAGAGACAGGGTTTCGCCATGTTGGCCAGGCTGGTCTGGAACTCCGGACCTCAGGAGATCAGCCCGTCTCGGCCTCCCAAAGTGCTAGGATTACAGGCTTGAGCCACCGCGCTTGGCCTTTTTTTTTTTTTTTTTTTTTTTTTTTGAGACAGTCTCGCTCTGTCGCCCAGGCTGGGGTGCAGTGGCTCAATCTCAGCTCACTGCAAGCTCCGCCTCCCGGGTTCCCGCCATTCTCCTGCCTCAGCCTCCCGAGTAGCTGGGACTACAGGCGCCGCCACCACGCCCGGCTAATTTTTTGTATTTTTAGTAGAGACGGGATTTCACAGTGTTAGTCAGGATGGTCTCCGCCCGCCTCAAAGTGCTGGGATTACAGGCGTGAGCCACCGCGCCGGCCGCCTTAATTTTTTAAAGTTCCGCAAATTGGCCGGACTTGGTTTTCAGCTCTTGTTGTACCTCCCGGCTAATGAGGTATCTTAGCTAGGCTGCAGTTAAGTGTGGGGATAACATTTCCTCAAATCCTAACAGAAACAAAGAGCCCTGCGAGCACAACAAACTGCAAGCCCTATTTAAGTTAGGTTTATGTAATGCGCACGTTTATACCATTAACGTAACCAGTCCTGAAAGTTAATTCATTTCCCTCTTGTGGTCCATTTGGCAATGGGTCTATTTAGGGAGGGACCCCCAACAGACAAAGACCAAAGTGGTAAAAGCAGAAACAAAGCGGTGGGGGGGGCGGGGGAGGGGGACGGGCGCACAGATACCCTGGATGACATAAGCCGGGACAACACAAACAAAGGAAAAAGCAAAAATAGAAAGAACAAGGGGAAGGGGGCCAAAAGCCAAGGCTGCTTGGTAGCTCCTGCCAGAGGATCAACCACAACCTCAGTGGTTTCCAGACCTCAGACATGTGTGGGGTTGGCTGCTTTAGAAGAACCTGAGAAGGCCGGGCGCGGTGGCTCAAGCCTGTAATCCCAGCACTTTGGAAGGCCGAGACGGGCGGATCACAAGGTCAGGAGATCGAGACCATCCTGGCTAACATGGTGAAACCCCGTCTCTACTAAAAATACAAAAAACTAGCCGGGCGAGGTGGCGGGCGCCTGTAGTCCCAGCTACTCCGGAGACTGAGGCAGGAGAATGGCGTGAACCCGGGAGGCGGAGCTTGCAGTGAGCTGAGACCCGGCCACTGCACTCCAGCCTGGGCGACAGAGCGAGACTCCATCTCAAAAAAAAAAAAAAAAAAAAAGAAGAACCTGAGAAACAGGTTTTCAGGGGTTATTACTATTTTCTTGTTTTTGTTACAAATTCCCCATCCTGAAAATTCTGATTTTGTAGGCCTTTAGTGGGACGAGGAATTCTTAAGGCAGCCAGCTTCCAGAACCCCTAGAGATAGCCTCCCTCCTGGGGACACCTATGATCTGAGGCAATTAGCCATTGTGTAGCGCTCTTCACCATTACATGAAAGAAGTCACAGTCCACTCCCGTGGAGTGCTCTATCTGCAGCCATGGTAGCTGAGAACTATATCCCAGCGCCCTCTTTCCCCATCTCACGGGCTTACTGAACATTCCCCATACTCTCCCTCTTATGTTCACGCCTCGGTGCCTTTGCACACAACTGTTCCCCATGGAATGTTTCTGCATGTGTAAATCCGCTTCATTCTTCACCAATCCATCTCGAAAATAGGGATCAAATATTCCTGATTGGCAGGATCTGTTCCATGCCTACACTAATTTGCCCCAGGTACTGCTGAACAGAACGCCTTGAGAAAACAAAAAACAAATCACTAGAAAGGTATTTCCTAGAATTAAAAATTTCACATTGGGTAAAACAAAGCCACTTTCTCTGGTGCAACTAAACTTGGCCACAGAAGATCCTGTTTGAGCCTCAGTGGCACCCATCTGCCAAATGGATGTCAAACCTTCCTTTCCCAGTGAGAAACAGACAAAGGAACTCCAGACACTGGAGGGTAACCTCATTTGGAGCCAGCAATCCAGTTTTGAATCAAAGCCACTCAGTCTAGACACACTGCTTTTAAGACCAGGGGAGGGCTGACTGCTCTGTAGCTCAGGAAACCCAGGTGTTGCTGACCCATCTAGGTAATAGGAATGCAGGTGGCAGTGCTGCACCTCGCAAGCAGAATGCTGCTCTGCCTCGTTGCAGAGAGAAGGTAGACTCTGCCTAGAATGGAGACATGGGCTATTTAGGGTTTAGATGAGGAGCTGGTATTGTTCCAGAATGTGCAGAAGTAGGAAGAGGCCTTGGTCTGAGAAACAGAAGGTATGGTTTATAGCTTCCACTTTGCCCTAATTAGCACTATGTCTTAAATCAAGTCCTTTTTCTGTTTGAACCTCAATGTTTATATCTCTAAAATTTTAACACCTAAACAGATTTTAATGCCCAACCCAGTATATACCTAATTAATAGAAAATAAAAATTACAAGGTTAACAGTGGAAAAAAATAGGATGCAGAGCCCTACATAGTCACTAAAATCAAGCTACAGATTTGGCTCTGTACTTCCTGGTAGCCAAAGCAAAAAGAGAAATATGATGCTATAAATTTCCAGTTTCCACAAAAGATAAAGCATACCAGGTTTTCACCAGAGGCAAAGCTTTTCAGAGAAACTAGGTTCTAAAAGCGTTTCTCCCATGAACTTCTTAAAGGGGGCATTGAATCTGTAGCTAGTCTTCAATATAAACCCTTATAAGAACTACAGTAACAAGTTATGTAAAGCTATTTCTGACAGACACTGAAGCTCAACTCAGTAAAAATAACAATGGAGGGGTTGACACAATGGCGCATGCAGATGGCCCAGCTTAATCAAGTCTAAAACCAAGAATGCCACAGGAGCAGATAGACAACATGTCTTCCAAAAACTTCCGTAACTATTACTTCTTCCAGGTGGATGCTGGGCAGCGGTCAGTGTGCGAATAGACGGTTTCTAAATTCCATTCCAGTTCAAATAGACGTAAGTGGCATTTTCAGTCTTCACTCACTTATAGTAAGAAGTCCTTCTCTGAACCCACCACACACTGTCCACTCCCAAATCAATGGATTGAGAATGGATTCCTCTGAGCCAGAGAGAGGGGAATCCACCTATTAATATTAGTGCTGTTATTAATAGCTAGCACTGAGTGCTTAGGTGCCAGGCTCTGTGCCTGGCTTCCCCTGCAGTCTCATTTAATCCTCCCATCAGTCCTGTGTGATGCGAACTATTATTAGTATCATTTTACAAATAAGGAACAAAGATTTAGAGAATTTTAGTAGATTGCCAAGGTCACAGAGCTAATTATCCAGGTCTTTCTGATTCCAAAGTCCAGGCTCTTAGCCCCACATATAGTGCCTCCTGGTATTAATGAAATGTGATTACTGATAGAAATGCTAACATTTGTTAGAAGAAAACAAACAGTGAGGCCTAGAATAAGGTTACTGGGGTAGATAAGAGTTGTTTATTATTAATAACAACAAAATAACAATGGAGCTTTTGGAGCCTTTGCCAACCTATAAATGGAATAAAGGAATGAAAACTATTGTGAAAAGCAGACATAGTGCAAATGAAAGTAATTCTGAGAATACTATGTTATCCCAGAAAAACAGAATTATCTTTTCCTCTTCTCTTAAACTATATTTCTTCCTCTAGAGATTCTAAACCTTGGTTCTCTTGGTCATTCATGCATTCAACCAACAAATATTTATCCAGTGTCTACTCCACACCAAGCACTTTTAGCAGTAAGCAAGACAGAAAAGCTCTCAAGCTTCCGTGTCGGCAAACAAGTAGATAATATATTTCCAGACGGTATTAAAGTGCTTTGAAGAAAACAAAGTTAAGGGGATTAAGAGAGGCTGAGGGGCAGAGAAGGGAGGAGGAGCTGTTCTAGATAACTGGTCGTCAGGAAGGAGCTCTGAGAACCAAGTGAGAGTCAGCCATGCAAAAATTTGGAGAAAGAGCCAGGCCTGGTGGCTCATGCCTGTAAACCCTTGTCAGAGGCTGAGGCAGGCAGATCACCTGAGGTCAGGAGTTCAAGACCAGCTTGGACAATATGGTGAAACTCCGTCTCCACTAAAACTACAAAAATTAGCCGCGTGTGGTGGGGTGCGCCTGTAATCCCAGCTACTTGGGAGGCTGAGGCAGGAGAATTGCCTGAACCAGGCAGGCAGAGGTTGCAGTGAGCAGATCATACCACTGCACTCCAGCCTAAGCAAGAGCAAAACCCTATCTCAAAAAAAAAAAAAAAAAAGAAAAAGGAAAAAAAGAAGAAAGAAAAGAAAAATTTGGAGAAAGAGCATCCTGGAAAGAGGTACTACCAGTAGAAAAGCCCCATGACAAAAATAAGTATGGCATGTTTCAGAAACCTCAAAAAGGTGAGCGTTTCTCAAGCAGGAAGCAGCAGACTGGACACGGTGGAGATTGGTAAGAGATGAGGCAGAAGACAGGGGAGTAGGTGGTGCCTACAGGGAAAGGAATTAGATTATATCTGAAGGACAATTTGCCATTGGCAAATTGGCGACAAGGGAATAGCATATTCTGTTTTACTTTTTTTTTTTTGAGACGGAGTCTCGCACTGTCGCCCAGGCTGGAGTGCAATGGCGCAATCTCGGCTCACTGCAACCTCCGCCTCTCAGGTTCACCTCAGCCTCCCGAGTAGCTGGGACTACAGGTGCCCGCCACCACGCCTGGCTAATTTTTTTTTTTGTATTTTTAGTAGAGACGGGGTTTCACCGTGTTAGCCAGGATGGTCTCCATCTCCTGACCTCGTGATCCGCCCGCCTCTGCCTCCCAAAGTGCTGGGATTACAGGCGTGAGTCACCACGCCCAGCCTCTGGGGTTTACTTTTAAGATCACCAGTGTTATATCCACAGCTCCCAGGTAAACAAACCCAGGCAGTACAATACTTGACAGACTCAAGTGTATCACCTTTTGTTAAGGACAATGTCACTGAAAACTAACAACTCTAAAAAATATCTTTAGCCTGCAGGGCCTGGCTGGCTTTCCATCATTACAGGCTCAAGTTGAAAATTATGCTTCTTTCTTTTCCAAAACTTTATACCTTTTTATGCTCAGGGGAATGCAGTTGTCAGAGCACCTAGTGGTTTGCGTGACAAACACTAAGGAAATGCCAAGATAATTTACAATGGGAATTGATCACATCCTCCATCTGAATCTCACTTCAACATCTCTTCCTTCTGGCTTTTCCAATCCTGGGACATCTCATCCCTTGCCATCCTTTTGTTGCTTTTTCTCCATATGCTCAAAACTAAACATTCTGAATGTGAGCTGCTTGGCCAAACTGAACATTATTAAAGGTAATTTTTTTTTTTTTTTTTTTTTTTTTTTTTGAGACGGAGTCTCGCTCTGTCGCCCAGGCTGGAGTGCAGTGGCCGGATCTCAGCTCACTGCAAGCTCCGCCTCCCGGGTTCACGCCATTCTCCTGCCTCAGCCTCCCGAGTAGCTGGGACTACAGGCGCCCGCCACCTCGCCCGGCTAGTTTTTTGTAGTTTTTAGTAGAGACGGGGTTTCACTGTGTTCACCAGGATGGTCTCGATCTCCTGACCTCGTGATCCACCCGTCTCGGCCTCCCAAAGTGCTGGGATTACAGGCTTGAGCCACCGCGCCCGGCCTATTAAAGGTAATTTTTAAAATCCCATGCTTAATGTTCCCATAAGACACACCTTTAGCAAGAAGGGCTACAGTTGAACTTCAATTTGGATAAAGTCCTTTTTGAAGCTAAATCGTAGCTTTCATTAATTCAAATAAATGTATCCTACCAATATGTCTGGACACAATAACTAAGAGGGAAAAATCTAACCTGTGGCTGCATCAGGTGTGTGTGTGTGTTTGTGCCTGAAGGCAGAGATAACAGCATCAGAAACTGGAGGCCTAACAAGATTCACCTGCACTCAGGGACTGGGCCATTACAATGGGAAGTAACCAGGACTGGGGTAGCCCAGGAGGTATGGGAACTTGTGCCTCTTGCTAAGACCTGATGGTAGACAAAATCCTGACTCCTCACCCCCCTCCCCTCAAATAAAAAGAGTTACCAGCCTGCCTTTCCCCCAGGCTACACAGTCTGGATACTAAACAAAATCAACCTTTTCTTTAGCTGGCCAATTGTGAATCCCCCAGGCACAATGACTATGTGGCTGCCTGCAAAACCGTTAAAAATCATTAAGACAATGAAAAATTCACATAATCTATGAACAGCACAGCAACACTCACGCAACTCATTGGCACTACTCACATCTCCAACCCCCACACACCTAGAAACATCTCCTGGTACACAACACTGTGCAGGAGCCCTCAAACAGGCTGGAGTGGAGAGCGAGGGATACCAGTCTCTTAAAGCCAACTGGTTCATGGCAGTTGAGAAGAAACAATACTGTGCCCTTAGACTTTTCAAAGCCTAAGCCAGTGTGATTGGCAGCTGAGTGATTTTGGGATTGCAGAGTATGGGGTCACATACCTGACTGCACTTCAGAGCCAAGTAAATACCTTTCACTGTTCCCTGCCTCCAGTTCCCACTAGATCAGGGGCTCTTATCAAGCACCTGCATCACAATCTCATGGGTCCCTTTGTAAAAATGCAGATTCCTGTGGCCCACTGAAAATAAACATCTGCCGAATAGCCTGACAAACTGTATTTTTAAACACGACCCAGGTCATCTTTATACACGTTTTAAGTTTGAGTACCTCTGCCCTAAAGCGATGCTTCTCAAACTGTGGGTCAGGACCTGCTTGGTCAGGAAATCAAATTAATGGGTCGTAACCAGCAGTTGATTATTTTTTAATGAAGTAGAAAAAAAAAAAAAACTTTAAAACAGAGCACACTGCAGGTAGAAAGGGTAATTATTGTCCTCTGAAACTTATTTCAGTTACAGACCTGTATGCACTGCAGGTCCCACTCAAAGTCTGAAAACCACGCTCCTAGAGGGAAGGAAAACGGTTTTCTTGTGCATGGTGTTTATTTTCCATTTTCCACCCCTAACTCCAAGCATCTTGATTTTGGTTCAAGCACAGAAATACCAAGACAGATCCAAGAAATGCTATCATTGAATGTTAACCTGCCGCGGCAAAGCCCAGCTGAGGAAGGGGATGAGGCTCCCACTGCACTCCTGCCTGAGACCCGATCATGGAGCTGGGGACAGGGGATGGTGCCAAGGGGGAAGTCTGCACAGCTCTCCCCAGGCTGGGCCTGTTTCTGGGGAAAAGAACTTGCAGCCACTCAAAACACAGTTTAGAAGAATGAAAATGTTCCTCACCGGAGGCAAGACTCAGTCACTCACAGGCCAGGTGGCCCCCAGAGCCAGGAGAGCACGGGGGAGCAAAAACCATGTGAAATCAAGTCCCACCCCAGAGCCAGTGAGGTGGTTTACCGAACTTCTTGCACCTCTAATGCTCCGTAAGGCACAGGAAAGCTGACCGCTACCCTTCTTACCCAATGCTTTGGGACAAGGAAGAGCAAGGAAGGAAGGGCAGGGAGAAAAAGACAGCTGTCTCGTTAGCCTTCAGATTCACCAAAGGCAAGGACTCACTCAAGAGCCTCCCAAGTTGCAAGGACAGCAAAATCAGCAGAAAAGCCAGAAAGCAAAACCCCCGGAAAGCTTCGGAGCAGTTCCCTGAGGCCATTCACAGCGGCGGGACTGGAGGGCGGGAGAGGGTGCAGCTCCGCACCAAGCGGAGGAAAACGAGACACTCGCTCACCTGGCTTTTTAAACTCTCGCACAGAGGTAGCAATCTTCTGGACAAGAAATCCAAAAGAACAGGTGTCCCCCACCCCTGCACGCCCCCAAGACCGGAGAAAAGCCCACCACTCTGGGAAAGACACCAGAGGAGGTCGGCGGCCAACTACGGTAAACTGGAAGTGGCAAAAGGTCGGGGCCGCCCCTAAGCGCCAGCTCCGGGGAGGCGCTCGCGGCAGAGGCCCCCGCGTTCCGTTGGGCAGGACTTCGCGCCCACCCCCTTGGCAAGGACACCGGGGAGGCGCCAGGACGCGGCCAGGCAGGAACTCGGCTGCGGTTACCTCGGTTCGGGCCGGGGCCGACGACGCGCTCCGAGAAATTTCGACGGCGCCCAGTCCCACAGTGGGAGGCCCCCAGGGCGGTGCCCTGTGTCCAAGTGTCCCCAGGACTCTCCGAAGGAGACGCGGCGTCACGAGTGGACGGAGGGCGTCTCCAGCCCCACCCGGACCCCACGGAGTCCGAACCCGCGGGGACGACGCGGAGGAGGAAGCGGCGATCCCAGCTCCGCGCCCCCACCCCAAACCTGGCCCCGCAGACTTGCCCGGCCCCTGCCGTGCGTCTCCCACCCCGACCGGGGGTCCCGCGCCCCGGGCTCTCTCAGTGAGCAGCCGCGGGCCCGGCAATGTTTGTAAACAAACCGGTCACGTGGCCCGGCTGCGGCTCCCCGCCCCCGGCGCCCGCGGCCCCCACGGGGACCCCACGCGGAACCGAGAGCGCCGCACCTCCAACCCCGCGCAGGCCCGGCCGGGGGAGTCCGGGGTCCGGGGCCGGGGACCCAGAGCCCGCGCTGACAGTGCGCCCCACGCCCACGCGCGACCAGCCCGCGCCGCACTCCGGCGCACTCACCCGGCGGCAGGCGGCCCCGTCCGGCCAGCGCGGGGCTCGGCTCCGCGGCGGTGCGCAGCGGCGAAGCGCGGCCCGGATGGGGCTCGGGCTCCCGGCGCGCTCTTAAAGCCACAGTCTCCGCCACTGCCGCGGCCGCCACTCCGCATCCCTCCGGGTCCGGGCCGGGGGCTACCCCGTGACGGACGCACCCCCGCGCCTATCCCCTCGACTCAGCACATAGCAACACGCCGCTGGTTGGCCGGGCGCAGCCGCAGCCCATCCGCGCGGAGCCAATCATCAGAGGACGGAACTCCGCCCCCCGCTTCCCCGACCGCCCACTCCCCCACCCCTCGGCCCGGCCCGGCTTGGCCTGGGCGACAAGAGTGAGGCTGGTCCGGGTCCCGCCCGTCCGGGCAACTTGCCGGAGGGGCAGGGACCCATAGAGACAAAGCTGGGTGGGCTGTCAGCGCCTAGGAGGACGCTGTTTATTTGGGTTTGGGGTTTGTCCCCAGGGCAGGGCTGGGATTCCCAGAACCTGGGTTGTATTTGGGGGCGGGGGGATTTGCAGTGCTTCTCCTTGGAGGCTCAAGATAGTCATTCCTTTCTTACTTTTTAAACCTCGCCCTAAGCCATAGCTTAAATTACCAGAAGTGGCCCTCAGGACCCGGGGCAATTGAATTTAAAACGATAGTCCCGGTTCCACCCAGCCCACCCATGCCCTGCTCAGAAGCCAGGCATTTCCCCTCTTCTCTCTTTCCTGCTAGTAATTTCGACGAATTAAAAGTACGAAAGGGGCTTAGAGGAATTGAAGACCGATCTATTGCTGCTAATTTTCCATGACTTTTAGAGGCAGATGACGATGGTTAGAGTGGGATGGTCCGAGTGACCAGAGGGGAGGAGTCCACGTTCTGGATCATTGGGGTGGTGCTTTTCAAGGAAGAGCAGGTTAAAAAATAACCTCATGGCAGTCAGGAATCCAGGGAGGCACCAGGTGGGTGGAGTGGGGCAGTTTCCCAGCAGGAAGACAGGTCAGTTTGATAAAGAATGTAGGCACGGACAAGGTGAACAGAGCAGGTTCTGCCTTTCACTCAAGACACTGGGGTTCCGCAGTTCCTCTGGGAACTCCTCGTCCAAGGAAACTAGTGATTTACTGTGCAGCTATCAGGATGTGGGGTGCTGCAGGAAGTGCAGCTGACTCCCCGCCTTCCACACACTGGTTTGCACGTACACCCAGAATGCTGGCTCACCTGCATCTCCACCCAGCTGTCTTTCAAATATGCTTGGTCAACCAAATTGTATTCAGTTAATGTCTATTGCATGTGAATCCCGTCCCCAAAGTTAGTGAAAACAACAAAACACCCCAAATACCTCAGTATTGTGGTGCTGACATATCAGCATCAGATTTGCAGTTTCAGTGTAAACAGAGGCTATGTCATGGTTCACAACTGACTAGAGAGTCTAAAAGGCGGGGGGGGGGGGGGGGGGGCGGGGGGACGGGGAATGCTTTCAGATGGGAAGGAATCACAAACAAGAACTGTTTAGCATTTAATCCTTAATCTAAGATGTCATGGATTCTTTAGATTAGCAAGAGCTTGCTGTCTCGCCCTGATCTGCTTCTTGAGCATGTTTCTTTGTCTCTCCAGGCCTAGGTTTCCACAGTTTAAAAGAAGGAGGGTTGAAATAGGATGATCTCAAGTCCCTTCCAGCTCTGAAATTTTAAGTAGGACCAGAAAGTCATGTTTGTTACGTTTCCGCAATATTGTGCGAGCGAATATTTGTGTTGCCACATCACCACTTCCTAACAGTAGATGCTGAATTAGTTTAACACCCAGGATATTGGTACGTTATGTAACAAGACTGGTGGCTACTGTTTCTGTTTAAATAAAAGATAATGTTAGCTAAAAAAGACTAGCCTGGTACCGTGGTTTCAGAGGGAGCTCTGAGGACCCCTTCAGGCCTGCTGTGTGTATGCAGGGGACTGGAAGAGGCCCTAGACCTTAGGGCCAGGAGACAATAGAACCAGCCAGCCAGCCAACAACAGAAAAAGTATTAAGCCTGATCGTGCCTCCTCCAAGTCAAAAAGAGCCAAGCATTTTGAGCTGGGAAAGGAGAAGGGAGAGATGAAACAAATAGATTCAACTTCTCTTCTCTGAACCCAGAGAGGGAGAGGGGCCCTTGAACTGTCCCTCAATAAATTTTCTCAGTGCCTACTATGGACAGAATTTCCTGCTTGACTAGGATGATAGTATCTGAAAAATCTACTGAGAGGAGAGACGCTGAGGCCAATGGAGAGTTGGTGAAACGAGACAGATGTTTATCCTGGAAAGCAAAAAAGAGATGGAGAGAGAGAGAGAAATAAATGAATTTGTTCAAAGTCAGCCAAGGCTTAAACAAACAAACAAACAAAAACTCCTGCTGCTAAAAGTTTGAGAGATTCCTGGCTTCACAGATTATCAGTCTGCCTTTGTCAATGGAACAGTACTTCTGTCTCCTCTGTGTGAAGCCAAATTCATTCATTCCCAGAGCCTTCACGGCATATTTTCCAGCGACCTCTCACTAATCCCATCTTCCCACTATTGCCATATTGGTGCTATTGCTGCTGTGAACTTTTACGTGTTCACCTTACTCAACCTCTCAACCTGCATATTATTAATTTGAAATAATTAATTCCATCTTCCTTCCCCTCACCACCCAGCCACCTCCCAGTTCATCAACAGGTCCTGTCAGTTTCACTTCACAAATATGTATTTGCTCTGAACACATATGCCTCTGCTGCTGCACCCTGGTTGGAGCCACCAACATCTCTTGCCTAGAATAAGCAACAGCTTCTCAACTGATCTCCCTGCTTCCAGCCCATTCTCTGTGCAGCATCCAGATGGAACTTCTTCTAAACAAACTCCTTCTGGTGGCCCACAGGCCCTAGTAACCAGGCCTGCCGACCTCTCTGGTCTTCCACCAACTGTCCTTTGCTCAAATTGCTGCAGTCAAGCTGGCCTTTTTTCTGTTCCTCATCCTGTCGTAGGGTGTTTGTATTTGCCATCCCCTCCACCTGGAACACCTTGTCCCCAGAAGGCTGCCTCTTCACCATTTGGTTCTGAGGTCAAATGCGGGGTGCGGTGGCTCACGCCTGTAATCCCTTTTGGACTTTGGAACGCCAGAGCAGGCAGATCACCTGAGGTCAGGAGTTCGAGACCAGCCAACATGGTGAAGCACCATCTCTACTAAAAATACAAAAATTGGCCGGGCGCGGTGGCTCAAGCCTGTAATCCCAGCACTTTGGGAGGCCGAGGTGGGTGGATCACGAGGTCAGGAGATCGAGACTATCCTGGCTAACATGGTGAAACCCCGTCTCTACTAAAAATACAAAAAACTAGCCGGGCGTGGTGGCGGGCGCCTGTAGTCTCAGCTACTTGGGAGGCTGAGGCGGGAGAATGGCGTGAACCCGGGAGGCAGAGCTTGCAGTGAGCCGAGATCACGCCACTGCACTCCAGCCTGGGAGACACAGCGAGACTCCGTCTCAAAAAAAAAAAAAAATACAAAAATTAGTTGGGCATGGTGGCAGGCACCTGTAATCCCAGCTTCTTGGGAGGCTGAGTGAGGCAAGAGAATTGTTTGAACCCGGGAGGCAGAGGTTGCAGTGAGCCAAGATCACGCCACTGCACTCCAGCCTGGGAGACAGAACGAGACTCTGTTTCAAAAAAAAAAAAGCCTCCTCCAGAGAGGAGGATTGCCCATTCATACATGCCGTGCCCCCTTTCTATCATAACCCCAGTTTATTTTCTTCATAATACGTATCACTCTCTGAAATCATCTTGTTCATTTCTTTGTGCTTTTTTTTTTTTTTTTTTTTTGGTCCCATCTAGCTCTGAAGTGTAAACTCTGTATAAACATCAGGGACCTGTCTGTCTTGCTTCCTGTTGTGTCCCAAGTGCCAAGAACAGTGACTAGCACTCAACAGATTTTTGAATGACTATCTGAACAAATGCATGAGTGTGCCTACTGCCTCATATCTTTGTCCCTGCGGTTTCTTTCACTTGGAATATTGTTCTCTCCTTTATCCCCCTTCCCCGCCCCTCAGCCCTTCCCTCTCATCCCGTCTCAAATCCATTTGCCTGATGATTCAGTCCAAAGATTGGATCAACTATCACTTCTGTGGAAGAATTTCCCGTAGCCTCCCCAGAAAAATAGTTTTTCCTCTTCTTAGTACCCTACATAGTACTTTACTCAGAGCTCCATTACGTCACCCCACACTCCACACTTCCAATTAAGAGTTATCAGTTATCTCTCCTCTCTGCCAGTCCCTCTTGGGCTGGAACCTTATCAGATCATCCTTGTATTTTCAGCACCTGGCACATGGTAGGCCCTCCCTAAAGGTTTATATCTGAGTTGAATCCAGTGGGAGTCCAAGCAGAAATTGATAGGATCTGTTCTCAGAGTATACTGATCAACAGATAGCAGTCTTACTTTGTAGTATGATAACATTAAACTTGAAACTTTAGTTTGTTCTATATAAAAGGGACAAACTACATTTTAAAAATCACAGTACAATGGAAACTTCCTGAAGGCTAGAGGCCACCAGGCTCTCACACTACATACCACCTGGGAAAATGGCCAGCTCTGCCTGTGTAGGAGAGAGAGCTGTTCCTCAGAGGTCACACCATACCCCCTCCAACCCCCACTCCAGTAAAGTCCCATGACATTGCATCACAGAAGAGGGCCTGGTGCCGTCTTCCCACAGACAGATGATGGTAACAGTGCTTTGTTTCTTTATGTACAATAAATGCTTTCTCTGATCCCCATCCAAGTCTCTTATTTTCGGTCATGAAAGTGGCTGATTCTGTGCCTTTCAGACTGTTAACAAGGGAGGGTTGTACCTTGGGCTTCTTGAATGCTTTAAAAAAACATTTGCTACCATTTATTGAGCACATATTGTGTGCAGAGCAGTTTCTCTTCCATCTAGTTATATTTAATCCTCAAAGCAACCAGCAAGATAGATATTTCCCTCATTTTAAAAAGGAGCTGATGCTATGAAATTTGAACCCTGATCCAACTGGCTTCAAAACCTAATCATTCTTTTTCTTCTACACTGTCAAAGACTAAAACTGCTTACCTTCTGTTACCCTGAAATATCCCAATCGCCTTTACAAGAAAACAGCCAAAGATCAAACTACTCCACAAAGCGAAACCCTATGCCAATCTAAAAGATCTGGAAGCAAGAGTGGTGAGGGCTTAGCACCTCCCTCTTAACTACAGTAAAAATCATTTATTTGGTGCTTCCTATGTTTTAGAAACTGGTATAGACATGTTACATGCATTGTTTAATTTAATCTAATATTCACAACAACCACAGGTCTACATTTTTTAAGCATAATTCCAAAGTTCAAAAAGCTCTGAAAATCCAAAGTTAGTTTGACATGGCTCACTTGATGGCAAACCTTATCTGACATGAGGTCATTTCTAGTCTTTATTAATTTCACCTAGAATATCCATATGTTTCTTGTAGAAATATTGAAGTTTGAAAGAGTACAAACTCAGCCTGGCAAGTTAGTTCACGCCTCTAATCCCAGCACTTAGGGAGGCCGAGGCAGGCCAATCACTTGAGGCCAGGAGTTTGAGACCAGCCTCCTGGTGAAACCTGGTTTCACATGGTGAAACCCTGTCTCTACTACTAAAAATACAAAAATTAGCCAGCATGGTGGCACATGCCTGTAATCCCAGCTACGTGGGAGGCTGAGGTAGGAGAATCGCTTGAACCCAGGAGGCAGAGGCTACAGTAAGCCAAGATGGCACCACTGAACTCCAGCCTGGACGACAGAGCTAGGCTCTGTCTCTAAATAAACAAATAAATAAATACAAACTCCCTAGGTTCTCTGTAATATGCAGTATATGAGCTGAAAGATTTGGGAATCTAAAACACATCTATCTCAGGGTTTCAAATGAGAGATTGAGAACTGGCAAGTAAATGTAGGCTCAGAGAGGTTCAGTAATTTGCCCAAGGTCAGCTAGTAATGGTAATGCTAGAATTAGAAATATATGTGAGGCTGGGCAGCTAGTCAATGGTAATGCTAGGATTAGAAATACATATGATGCTGGACACGGTGGCTCACGCCTGTAATCCTACCACTTTGGGAGGCCCAGCCAGGCAGATCACCTGAGGTCAGGAGTTGGAGACCAGTCTGGTCAACATGGTGAAACCCCATCTCTACTAAAAATACAAAAAAACAAAAAATTAGCTGGGCATGATGGTGCATGCCTGTAATCCCAGCTACTTGGGAGGCTGAGGCAAGAGAATCGCTTGAACCTGGGAGGTGGAGGTTGCAGTGAACGGAGATTGCACCATTGCACTCCAGCCTGGGTGACAAGAGCAAAAACTCTATCTCAAAAAAACAGAAAAGAAAAGAAATAAATATATTTGAAACTGAAAAAAAAAATATTTGGAGCACATATGACAGACTAAGGATTAATTTTTCTGAAGGCAAAGATATGAAGTGACAGTTCATGGTGGAAGTAAAAGAAATAACTTGTAAAGATATGGAAAAAGCGTTAAATCTTATAACAAGAAAAATTAAAATTACAATGAGGTGATATTTTAATCTGTCAAAATTGGCAAGTAATGGCCGGACATGGTGGCGGGCACCTGTAGTCCCAGCTACTCGGGAGGCTGAGGCAGGAGAATCGCTTAAACCCATGAGGTAGAGGTTGTAGTGAGACAAGATCGGGCCACTGCACTCCAGCCTGGGGTACATAGCGAGACTCTGTCTCAAAAAAAAAAAAAAAAAATTGGCAAGTAGTATAACAGTTCAGTAACACTGCTTTGGAGAAGATGTGAAAAAACAGCCAGTCATATATTGTTAGCAGTAAGGTAAATTGGAATAATTTATTTCTTTTTTTTTTTTTTTTTTTTTGAGACGGAGTCTCGCTCTGTCGCCCAGGCTGGAGTGCAGTGGCGCGATCTTGGCTCACTGCAAGCTCTGCCTCCCGGGCCCACGCCATTCTCCTGCCTCAGCCTCCCGAGTAGCTGGGACCACAGGTGCCCGCCACCACACCCGGCTAATTTTTTGTATTTTTAGTAGAGACGAGGTTTCACCGTGTTAGCCAGGAAGGTCTCGATCTCCTGACCTTGTGATCCGCCCGCCTCAGCCTCCCAAAGTGCTGGGATTACAGGCGTGAGCCACCACGCCCGGCTGGAATAATTTATTTCTATAGAGGACAACAATTTGGTAATCTCTCTCAAAATTAGAGATTAAAATCTCTCAAAAGTCTCAAGATTAGTATACTCAGAAATTTCACTTCTAGGAATTTATTTATTTTAATTTATTTTTATTTTATATATTTTTTAGAGACACGGGGGTTCCCTATGTCACCCAGGCTGGTCTTGAGCTCCTAGGCTCAAGCAATCCTCCCACCTACCTCAGTCTCCCAAAGTTCTGAGCCACCACACTGGCTAGGCATGAGCCACCACATCGGCTAGGAATTTTTTAAAGCATTTTTTTGGAAACAGGCTCTTGCTATGTTGCCCAGGCTGGCCTCCAACTCCTGGACTCAAGCAAGCCTTCTACCTGTCTTTCCAGTCACTGGAATTATAGGCAGGTACCACCATGCCTGGCTAGGAGTTTATTTATTTATTTATTATTTTTATTTTTTGAGACAGAGTTTCACTCTTGTCGCCCAGGATGGAGTGCAATGGCGCAATCCCTGCTCACCGCAGCCTCCACCCCCCTCGGCCTCCCAAAGTGCTGGGATTACAGGCTTGAGCCACCACGCCCAGCCAGAATTTATTTTTAAAATAACTCACACACAGTGCTGGGCACAGTGGCTCACACCTGTAATCCCAGCACTTTGGGAGGCTGAGGCGGGTGGATTCCATGAGACCAGGTGTTGAAGACCAGCCTGACCAAACCCGGCCTCTACTAAAAATACAAAAATTAGCCAGGCGTGGTAGTGTGGGCCTGTAATCCCAGCTGCTAGGGAGTCTGAGGCACTAGAATCACTTGAACTGCAGAGGGTTTCAGTGAGCCGAGATCGCGTCACTGTACTCTAGCCTGGATGACAGAGGGAGACTATCTCCAAAAAAAAAAAAAAAAGAAAGAAAAAAAAGATAACACACATGTGCACAAAGATGTATGTAAATGGATATTGTAAAATTGTTAGTATTATCAGATGACTGACTCTCTAGGGATGTAACTTTGCAATTGCTAAAGCCCATTTTACAGCTCTCTAACACTGATAATGGTGGATGATTATTTTTCTGTCCAGCAAAAGAGAACCTGAAAGGTTATTATTTTTACCGTGTGGAACATTAACTAGTTTTGTATCAAGCTTAGCAATTCAGAATTTCTTTTTAAAAAAATCAGATATCAGATTACAAGCTTCAACAAAATTTCTTTTTATCCATTGACTTTACTCATCTCAATTTTTTTTTTTTTTTTTTTTTTTTTTTTTTTTGAGACAGTCTTGCTCGGTCGCCCAGGCTGGAGTGCCGTGGTGTGATCTCGGCTCACTGCAGACTTCACCTCCCAGGTTCAACAATTCTCTTGCCTCAGCCTCCCGAGTAGCTGGGACTACAGATGTGTGCCACCACGCCCAGCTAATTTGTGTGTGTGTGTGTGTGGTTTTTTTGTTTTGTTTTGTTTTGTTTTTTGTTTTTTAGCAGAAATGGGGTTTTACCATGTTGGCCAGGCTGGTCTTGAACTCCTGGTCTTAAGTGATCTGCCTGCCTTGGCCTCCCAAAGTGTTGGGATTACAGGAATGAGCCACTTCTCCCAGCCTTATCTCAATTTTCATATTCTCTTTTGAAATGACAATTTCTCTTTTGAAACAACAATTCTACCCACAGTCCATTGGTCAAAGAAAATCATATGGTCGGCCTGGCGCGGTGGCTCAAGCCTGTAATCCCAGCACTTTGGGAGGCCGAGACGGGCGGATCACGAGGTCAGGAGATCGAGACCATCCTGGCTAACACGGCGAAACCCCGTCTCTACTAAAAACACAAAAAATTAGCCGGGCGAGGTGGCGGCGCCTGTGGTCCCAGCTACTCGGGAGGCTGAGGCAGGAGAATGGCGGGAACCCGGGAGGCGGAGCTTGCAGTGAGCTGAGATCTGGCCACTGCACTCCAGCCTGGGCGACAGAGCGAGACTCCGTCTCAAAAAAAAAAAAAAAAAAAAAAAAAGTAAAAAAAAAAGAAAATCATATGGCCAACCACAAAGTCAAGAGTGAAAGGAAGTCATACTCTATCTTCTTTACTGATAGAGTATCCAAAGTTACAGAGCAGAGAGCATGATATATAACCTACCATAAGGAGTAGCAAACAACAATCCAGTCTATTATAGTGCTCGGTAAATATGTGTTGAATGAATGAATGAAGAGTAAACAAACTCTAGGATTTAAATGCAAGAAAAACATGCTACACAACAATTGTACAAAGTATGCCATCATTTGTTTTAAAATATACACTTATGGCCAGGCGCGGTGGCTCACGCCTGTAATCCCAGCACTTTGGGAGGCTGAGATGGGCAGATCGCCTGAGGTCAGGAGTTCGAGACTAGCCTGACCAGCATGGTAAAACCCGTCTCTACTAAAAATACAAAAATTACCCAGTCGTGGTGGTGGGCGTCTGTAATAACTGTGGTTGCTGCTGGAGAAGAAAACGGGGAGACTGGAGGTTAAGGATGAAAGGGAGCCTTTCCATTTAGTATCATGTGTATGCATTGCTATTAAACAATAAATTCTCTAAGGAGAGAATAGAAAGAACAACCAAAGACTGATTATAGGGTCCACGCCCTAAAACCCTCTTCTATACACTAATTTGATTAAGTATGGATTTCTTCTTCTTTTTGTTATTAATTCATTGCAGACACACTGAGCATAGGATCTCTTCTGTCTCTAGTTCCTCCAGACTTACTTTTTTTTTTTTGAGACGGAGTATCGCTCTGTCGCCCAGGCTGGAGTGCAGTGGTGGGATCTCGGCTCACTGCAAGCTCCGCCTCCCGGGTTCACGCCATTCTCCTGCCTCAGCCTCCCGAGTAGCTGGGACTACAGGCGCCCGCCACCTCGCCCGGCTAATTTTCTTGTATTTTTAGTAGAGACGGGGTTTCACCGTGTTAGCCAGGATGGTCTCGATCTCCTGACCTCGTGATCCGCCCGTCTCGGCCTCCCAAAGTGCTGGGATTACAGGCTTGAGCCACCGCGCCCGGCCTCCAGACTGACTTACTGCACAGAACTAGTTATAACAAAAATCCAACCAATTTTTAAATGTTCTACAGCAGTTTTTTTTTTTTTATTTTATTTTTTTTTGGAGACAGAGTCTCATTCTGTCGCCCAAGCTGGAGTGCCGTGGCACAATCTCGGCTCACTGCAACCTCTACCTCCTGGGTTCAAGCAATCTCCTGCCTCAGCCTCCCAAGTAGCTGTGATTACAGGTGCCTGCCACCATGCCTGGCTAATTTTTGTATTTTTAGTGTACAGACGGAGTTTCACCATGTTGGCCAGGCTGGTCTCAAATTCCTGACCTCAGGTGATCCACCCGCCTCACCCTCCCAAAATGCTGTGCTGGGATTGCAAGTGCAAGCCACTGTGCCCAGCCCTACAGCAGTTTTTTTTCCGTTTGTTTGTTTGTTTGTTTGTTTGTTTTTGATACAGAGTCTTGCTCTGTCACCCAAACGAGTCCAGTTGCACGATCACAGCTCATTGCAACCTCAGCCTCCTGGCCTCAAGCAATCCCTCCCATCTTAGCCTCCAGAGTAGTTGGGATTACAGGCGTATGCCACCACATAGGCTAATTTGTGGTTTTTTTGTGTCTTTTTTTTTTTTTTTTTGTAGGGATAGGGTTTTGCCATGTTGCCCAGGTCGGTCTCGAACTCCTGAACTCAAGCAATCTACCTGCCTCATCCTCCCAAGTGCTGGGATTACAAACTTGAGCCACCATGCTCAGCCTTCTACAGCAGCATTTTCTTTTTTCTTTTTTTTTTTTTTTTTTGAGACGGAGTCTCACTCTGTCGCCCAGCCCAGGCTGGAGTGCAGTGGCGCGATCTCGGCTCACTGCAAGCTCCGCCTCCCGGGTTCACGCCATTCTCCTGCCTCAGCCTCCCGAGTAGCTGGGACTACAGGCGCCCACAACCGCGCCAGGCTAATTTTTTGTATTTTTTTAGTAGAGACGGGGTTTCACCATGGTCTCGATCTCCTGACCTTGTGATCCGCCCGCCTCGGCCTCCCAAAGTGCTGGGATTACAGGCGTGAGCCACCGCGCCGGCCTACAGCAGCATTTTCAAACTCAGTAGAAGCCTCCCCATTCCTGGGAAGCCTCATAGGTGAAGTCGCTAAGGAAATAAGAATAAATTTTTTTTTTTTTTTTTTGAGACGGAGTCTTGCTATGTCGCCCAGGCTGGAGTGCAGTGGCCGGATCTCAGCTCACTGCAAGCTCCGCCTCCCGGGTTCACGCCATTCTCCTGCCTCAGCCTCCCGAGTAGCTGGGACTACAGGCGTCCGCCACCTCGCCCGGCTAGTTTTTTTTTTGTATTTTTTAGTAGAGACGGGGTTTCACCGTGTTAGCCAGGATGGTCTCGATCTCCTGACCTCGTGATCCACCCGTCTTGGCCTCCCAAAGTGCTGGGATTACAGGCTTGAGCCACCGCGCCCGGCCTAAGAGTAAATTTGTTTCCCATGATTCCTTCAACCAGATTAGCTCTTTTAGCTATGCTGCTCCTGAGTAAATAAAACCATTCTTTTAGGCCAGGCTTGGTGGCTCACGCCTATAATCCCAGCACTTTGGGAGGCCGAGGTGAGCAGATCTCCTGAGGTCAGGAGTTCAACACAAGCCTGGCCAAGATAGAGAAACCCCGTCTCTACCAAAAATACAAAAATTAGCCAGGCGTGGTGGCGCACACCTGTAATCCCAGCTACTCAGGAGGCTGAGGCAGGAGAATTGCTTGAATCCAGGAGGCAGAGGTTGCAGTGGAGCCGAGATCATGCTACTGCACTCCAGCCGGGGAGACAGAGTGAGACTCCCTCTCAAAAGAAAACAAAAAACAACAACAACAAAAAACCCGTTCTTTTAATAGTGAAACATGGCAATGACTGTGGCTTCCTCATACTTTGTGGGTGTGTATAGTCAAGTGTAGTCCATGGGCACTCCCAGAACTTCAGATATAGTACCTCTCAGAGAGTAGCAATAAGGAAAATCAAAATATGATGGAAGAGATTAAACATCTACACAAAAGATTCACCTTGTCAGCAAGTAGGTGGCTAGAGATTTGGAGCCATCTATATCCAATCACAGGGATTAGGGCATAATTTTTAGGCCCTAATTTAAGAACAATTGTATATGCTATTGTATCCAAAGCTATAAAATATTCTAGTCTCTGAGTGAATCCATTGTATTGTATATTGTCTGAAGAATAGCCTCATGAACTACTGAGGTATCCCAGGGAAGAATAAAAACATCACAGCTGGCCGGGCGCGGTGGCTCACACCTGTAATCCTAGCGCTTTGGGAGGCCGTGGCAGGCGGATCACAAGGTCAGGAGATTGAGACTATCCTGGCTAACATGGTGAAACCCCGTCTGTACTAAAAATACAGAAAAATTAACCGGGCGTGGTGGTGGGCGCCTGTAGTCCCAGCTACTCGGGAGGCTGAGACAGAATGGCGTGAACCCAGGAGGGGGAGCTTGCAGTGAGCCAAGATCGCAGGCATTAGCCACCACACCGAGCTGAAAAAAGTGATTTCTGCAGAGCAAGAATTTCAGCCAGGTGCAGTGGCTCACACCTGTAATCCCAGCACTTTGGGAGGTCAAGGCGGGTGAATCATCTGAGGTCAGGAGTTCAAGACCAACCTGGCCAATATGGCAAAACCCCATCTCTACTAAAAATACAGAAATTATCTGGGTGTGGTGGCTTCCACCTGTAGTCCCAGCTACTTGGGGGCTGAGGCAGGAGAATTGCTTGAAACCAGGAGGCAGAGGTTGCAGTGAGTTGAGATTGTGCCACTGCACTCCAGCCTGGACGACAGAGCAAGACTTTGTCTCAAAAAAAAAAAAAAAAAATTAGCTGGGCATGGTGGCATGACCCTGTGGTCCCAGCTACTCCAGAGGCTGAGGTGGGAGGATCTGTCACTTGAGCCTGGGAGGCTGAGGTTGCAGCGAGCCAAGATCATGCCACTATACTCCAACCAACCTGGGCTGACAGAGTGAGACCCCATCTGAAAAACAAAAAAAATAAAAAAAAATAAAACAGAGCAAGAATTTCTCCAACATGGCAGAAAATATCCTGCCACAGTCTCAGGTATTTCATTTGGCTTAACTGGTTATCCCTACAGAGGAACTGAACAAATCCAGCTAGGTACTATCTTTTAAGGTCATCCAACTCACGTCTTTATCATACCCTTGATTTTCAAGTGTAACTTAAGGTTCTAACTGGGCTCACCAACATGTATTTCTTTTTTATTTTTATTTTTTGAGACAGAGTCTCTCTCGTTCACCCAGGCTGGAGTTCAGTGGTGCAATCTCGGCTCATTGCAACCTCCACCTCCCGGGTTCTAGTGATTCTCATGCCTCAGCCTCCTGAGTAGCTGGGATTTCAGGCGCCTGCCACCATGGCCAGCTAATTTTTGTATTTTTAGTAGAGATGGGGTTTCGTCATGTTGGCCAGGTTGTTCTTGAACTCCTGACCTCAGATGATCCGATTGCTTCAGCCTCCCAAAGTACTGGGATTACAGACGTGAGCCACCATGCCCGGCCTCTGTGACCTGTTTTTGAACAGTGTTGATTTACTAATTTGTAAGCTTAATTGTTGCTTTGGTCTGCCCAGCACTGAGGCCCAGGCTCCCAACAGAGGTTCATCAGACAACATGACACACAAGATCAACTGAGATGCAGAGGTGAGAGTTTAAACAACAGCTCAGACCAGTGTTCTACCACGGCAGAGTGCAAACTCATCGCATGGCCAGCTACTTCTCCTTTCTGCTGCATTCTCCTTCCCTTGACTGGGCTCTTCCTTCTTTGAATGAAACATAAATAGGTCCATTTCATTTAGTCAAATGACAATATCATCTGCTGTCCTAGCAGCTTGACTGACCAGACTTTTATTTTAGCTTCGCTGCCTGGTGGGACTATTCCACCTCCATCAGTTTTGCAGGGTGATGAGCAGTCTATGCAGGCAGGGTAACATTGGGCCCCCACGGAATTGGGCAGACTTTAGATCAATTAGGACAGCAGTTCTCAGCCTTGGTTGTATATGAGAATCACCTGGAAAGCTTTTGCAAACTACCAATGCCACGCATGCCCTACTCCTAGGCAATTCTAATTGCCTTAATTGGTCCAGGATAGATTCTGGTCATGGATGCCTTTATTATTATTTTATTTTTTGAGACAGAGTCTTGCTCTGTCACACAGGATGGAGTGCAGTGGCATGATCTCGTCTCACTGCAACCTCTACCTCCTGGGTTCAAGGGATTCTCCTGCCTCAGCCTCCCAATTATCTGGGACTACAGGCACCCACCACCATGCCTGGCTAATTTTTGTATTTTTAGTAGAAATGGGGTTTCACCATATTGGCCAGGCTGGTCTCAAACTCCTGATCTTGTGATCCGCCCACCTTAGCCTCCCACAGGGCTGGGATTACGTGAGCCACCACGCCCAGCCATGGATCCCTTTAAAAACTCCACAAGTGTCCAGGCACAGTGGCTCATGCCTGTAATCCCAGCACTTTGGGAGACTGAGGGAGGAGGATCACTTGAGGTCAGGAGTTTGGTACCAGCCTGGCCAACATGGTGAAACCCTATTTCTACCCAAAATACAAAAAAAAAAAAAAAAAAATTAGCTGCTTGCAATGATGCACACCTGTAACCCCAGCTACTCAGGAGGCTGAGGCAGGAGAATCATTTGAACCTGTGAGGCAAAGATTATAGTGAGCCAAGATTGTGCCATTGCACTCCAGCCTGGGTGACTGAGCCAGACTCTGTCTCAAAAAAAAAAAAAAAAAAAGCTCCACAAGTAATCA